>NC_056741.1:1248252089-1248405820 GCF_019279795.1 Protopterus annectens | reverse complement strand
TAAGGGGCTAATCTCACATCAGCCACCTTGTGTGTGTGTGTGTGTGTGTGTGTGTGTGTGTGTGTGTGTGTGTGTGTGTGTGTGTGTGTGTGTGTGTGTGTGTGTGTGTGTGTGTGTGCAGATATTCCACATACAGCAGCATACTCAACAGGCCTATGTCTGTGCAATGGTCAATCATTTTATGGCCCTGTGACTAGTGTCCTCCACAACAATGGCCTCCCTGTCAGCAGCTGCTAATGTCATCCACCCCAACAGCAGTGGCAGACACTCTCCAAGCGCAAACGCTCTGTGGTGTATGCAATATGTACATAGCACTATACTCTATACAACTAGATAGGTAGGGATTACAATCCCAACAGCAACTCTATGAGTGTGTGTGTGTGCATAAGTACATTCCCTTGCAGAACTGTGTCTCATGCTTATGTGTGTGTAATTCTAATATATTTAAGGCCCATGCCTTCCTGTTAATGCCCACATTGACTTACTTTACAGGGCCTGTTGATGTCATCCACCTTAGAAACACATTGAGACACTATCCAAGCACATAAGCTCAGTGGCACATGTGATAGGTATGTAGCACTATAGTATATACATCTAGATAGGTAGAGGTTCTAATCCCAAGAACGGCAACTCTGTGAGTGCGTGTGTGTAAGTATATCCCCTTGCAGCAGTACAGCTGTCTTGCCTATGTGTGTAAAATACTAATACATTTAAAGCCCATGCCTACCTGTTAACATCCACATTGGCTTATATTACAGGGCCTATTGATGTCATCCACCTTAGAAGCACATTGGGACACTCTCTAAACACATAACCTCAGCAGCGCATCCGATAAGTACATATCATTATAGTATATACATTTAGATAGGTAGGGGTTCTAATCCCAACAATAGCAACTCTGTGAGTGTGTGTAAGTATATCCCCTTGCAGCAGTGTGGCTGTCATGCCTGTGCATCTGTGTGATGGTTATACAGTTTTAAGTGCCTGTTAACCCCCCCATTGGCAACCTTTTCAGGGCCTACAGATATCATCCACCTTAGAAGCACAGTTAGACACTCTCCAAACACATTAGCTCCATGGTGCGTGCAATAAATACATAGTACTATAGTGTGTCTAACTATATAGATAGGGGTTCTACTCTCAAAACTGGCAACTCTGTAAGTATGTGTGTAAGCATATCTCCTTGCAGCAGTGTGGCTGTCTTTTCAGTGATTGTGCGCACGTGTGTGTGTGTGTGTGTGTGTGTGTGTGTGTGTGTGTGTGTGTGTGTGTGTGTGTGTGTGTGTGTGTGTGTGCATGTGTGTGTGTACACATATATTCCCTTGCAGCAGTGTGAGTGTGTTAGGGTTACCATCTGTCTCACTGTGCAAGCTGCAGTCCATGTTTGGCCAGGTGTATCCTGTGAAAATAATTAAAACAATGCAAATGTCCTGAGAGTGTAGGGCAACAAACATTTCCTACATTATTGCAATAGTTGCATAAAACAGTCATTTTATATCACAAGCACCTAAATGTTATGCAAAATAGCATAATCTATGCAAATGCTACAAAATAAGCTGTTTTATATTAAAGAGAGTGAGGTTCTGTCTTTTGCACTTGCTGTGAGTATGGTTTGTCCTGCCAACTTTCACATTACTACAAAAAGTGTCCCAGATTGGACACTTGATACGCTGGCAACTGCAGTCTGTCTTGTTTATGTCTGTGCAATAGGTATACAGTTTGAGGCACTGTGAGTAGCTTCTGCCCCTAAATAACCTACATGTATCTAGGCATGAATGCCACCTGCCACCACCTACATTTGTAGGTACTGACCAAGTGTGTGGATGACTGAAAGTTGGGTGTTGTCTGTCATTGACTCCCCATATGTTGTTAACATACTGCAAGAGGGTCTTACATCAACTATGAGCTGGACTCAAGCTAGACATATAAAAATGTATCATCATACCAGTTGACAAAGACATGGCCCCACTGATTCCCACATCAGTGGCAACCCCCTAAACCCACAACCTGTGTTGAGACACCTGGGTACTCAGATTGATAACAATTTCACATTCAACCATCACTTAGCAGCATGGTTAGAAAAGCCTTGTATGTGGTTTATCTCATAGGTGAAGGTATTACATCCATAAAAATGGTGGTCATTAGCTCTCTATACTCCTCACTCTGTACATCAATATTTTACTACAACTCCCCATTTGGTATGTACCTATCCAGACATCTGCACCAACTGGAAAGGCCACGAAAATACCTCACAAAGGTAATCCATGGCCTCCAACACCTGTCCCAAGCAGACAGGCTCAGATCACTATTGATCCATTCGGTATCAGACAGGCTGCTCAGAGGTGGCCTGTGTCATGCCTAAAAGGCAATGTTGGAGCCTGCCCTACTACATCTGCCCCATATCCATAAGTCTAGCCCCTCATACATTACCTACATGACAGGCCTGAATCTAATATGTGACATCAACACAACCTGCTGGTGAGACAGGTTTGTCTCCCAGAGGCTGCCCTGTCTCAGGAATACACTTCCCATGTACATCAGAGTACCATGCTGACCCTCTTCAAATGCAACCATGATGAGTGGCTGGGAAACTACAGTTCTGTTCTGGGGGTCTCATCTGTGTCCCTCATTGACAGGGGCAACAGGTGCTGACTGTTTCTTTCTAGGGATAACATAATGGCTAGAATTTGTAAGTGCCTCAGGGTCATTACTCTACTAACCTCCTATGATCCAATGAACCTGTGATCCTACTGAACTCACAGGTGACATGTATCATAAGTATCATATTGTGTCACGGGGTATGCGTGCAAGATTATGCTCGATACACTGTTAGAAACATACACACCTAGGTAAACATACACAACCTTACCTTGATGAAGTCACATTTCTGCAATGCCACCATGCCATCCTGAGCCACTGTATTGGCACCAGCTCTTCACGATGTAGACACACACATCCCTGGAATAGAAACAGAAAGAGGTGTGGGTGATAACAGTCAGTCAGCAATACTACCACCAATGCAGCATCATGGAACAAAGGTTCATACACTTTGATGTGTACTCATGACATATGCCAGCAGACAACACCTTACAGGGCATAACAATACTGCACTACAAACTGTAATTATATGTACTACAGTCATCCTGTGCATCAGACACATATTTGCATGCCCCTGCATCGATGGTATGGATGACAGGGATGTGGCACAGGTATGACCACATGCACAGGATGTGGTGTGGGGTTGCCAAAGGCCTAAGCTGTACCACATGGTTGACATCATGTATGTTTGTCTGGAGGGGGTGCTGGTCAGCTGGGCCATGGAGAGGAGCTGCGTGCATCGGTTGGTGATCTGCATGTGACAATAATGTGTGAGTATGTGCATGTGCACAGTCAAGCCATGTGCAAGCCCTACATGAGAGTATGTTGGACAGCTGTGGACTGTACATGGTAGACTGTATAGTTCACATCTCTGGCCATGAACACAGGAACTAGCTCTGCCAGGAGTAGCACTGGCAGCACCATGTCCAGGGTCAGATGTGGTATTACTTGCTGATGGTGACTGGTGTCTACTGGAACCATCTCCCTCATGGGATCACTCAGGACCATGTGCCCATGGCCTGACACATCATGGTGTGGAAAGCAACCTCCTTTCTGTAGTGCTGGTGGTACTGCCACTATGGGAGCATGACTGTGCATGGACACATGGAATCTGAGCTGATGGTGGTGCTGACCTACATCCACGCATCCAACACCCCACTCCTACCACATGTTCCAACACAAAACAATGTGCGGTTAAGGACTGACAATGTCTCACCCCACCGTCCATCCACTACATTGGTGAAATAATGCATGGCATCACCAGTGTTGTGTATGGAGTCATGGATGCATCCATTATCCTGAGCATCCATCTGGTGTTGCATTCAGAATGTCCTCTGCTGCCATGAAGGACCAAAATATGCGTCAAGTGACTTGTGATGTGATACCTGCAACAGGTGGTGGATGGGAATCAGTCCTCCTTCGAGCACTTGTGTCAATCTGCCTTTGTGGGACCTCAGCAGCTGTCTGAATATGGCTAGTGTGTACAGTCACAGATGCCATAGTCACCACACTCTCCATTTTGATGCCAACATCTTCTGAGTATCCAACATCTGTGGCCCCAGGGGACTGGGCATGTCTGGGCATACTGACTGTGTGTGGGGACACTGGGGGAGGAAGTGGGATGTCAGCCCATGGGAAAGATTCAGCCCACAATAACCCCACCTGTGCCTCATTATGGCCACCATCATCATCAGAGTCCAATGAAACACTGACATCAGGTTGTGAGGGGGACAGACTCCAACCACCATGGTCATCTGTGAGGAAGAAGACAACATGACTACATTAATGCATGCACTATTATGTCTGCTGTTACACACACACACACACACACACACACACACACACACACACACACACACACACACACACACACACACACACATACAGGTGAGGTGCCTCAACCGCATTATACATACCACACCTTATTACTGGTCCCATGCACAACACACAAGCAGACCACAACAGACACAGACAAGACAGGCACTTAACAACATGCAGTGCAGCTATGTCTGGTTAATGTTGCCAGTACTATACACCTGTGAGATAAGTGATATGTCAGTGTATGCGATGGAGCATCACCTAAAAAACAGTGCACCCGTCTCCACCATACTATTGATCCCTGTATAATAGACTACATACACCTTCACAAAAATGTGTGTAAATATGTTACAGCTCCTACAAATATGCTACTGTGATTACCAATTCAATGCACTGCAGTGAATCCCTCCACAAATGAACATAGAAGTATTGTACTGTGGCTAAGCTGAACAGTTGTATTGATGCAAACTGGAAGCCCTTAACATTCCTATGGTATAGATGAGCCATATCAAAACAGTTTCACACTCACTGGCTACAGGATGTTGGACTCTGGCCACACCATATGCACCTATAGAATTGTGGGGTAGAGGTGGCACTGGTACAGGATAATATGTGCATACACCAACATGTACAGTATTAACTGTGATACTGCCCACATTGCTGACAGTCTATGTGTGCACACATGTGCATTACAAACCCCCCAAATGCAGATTGACCTGACATCCATTGGTGTACAGGTATACAGAGGCTGCCACTATGACTGCTACAGTACTAAAGTGATGACCACAGGAGGCTTGCCTCTGCTGTGGAAGCTGTGCCACCCACCTCCATGATGTATGGGGTGATGGATGTTTGTGAGCTGGTGGCTGAACCCAGATTTGCAAGGAACTCCTCTGTGGCCGAAAGTGATTGTTGTGCTGCAGACCCTCCACTGGTGCTAGCAGAGTCCCTGGCCACAGCTGCAGCCCTTTGCTGTGCAGCATTTATCATATCAGTGGCCTGGTGTCAGACCTGCTAATAGCTTCTGCCCTGTAGCCTGAAGTGATTTACTGATGCAACAAGGTCTGTCCACAGTGCAGCACATTGTTCCTGCATATGGTGACTCCTCAACAACTGGATGGCATATGTCAGAAAGTAGAACTGTATTTAAGATTTGTAGATGATTGTTTTTTGTGTGGAATGGCTCAGTTGAAGAGTTACTGAATTACGTTGCTTAACTAAATAACACCACCCAATTCCTTGAATTTAAAATGAACCACTCTTATAGTGAAATAATTTTTCTAGATGTGCATTTAGAAAAGAAAATGGATAAAATAGAGACAAGCATACATAAGAAAAATTTACACATTAATAGATGTGTGGTCTCCTTTAAGGCCCCTGAGCCAGTGGTAAACATTACTCAAACCGCTGAATCACTTACAAATGCCTTCTACCAGCACCTACAGGACTGCATGGATCAGGCAATCCCAAACAAAACTAAGACTCTTTGTACCAAAGGCAAGCGTCCAGTCTGGTGGACCCCAGCCATAAACAAGCTCTACAACAAAAGGAGGAAGCTACTACAAGATAGAGCAAAATCCTTGAAAGGTAAGACACCTTTGATCATTATAAGTAAAAAACTAAGAGCTCTCATAAAATCATCCAAGGCAAATTTTGAGAGAAAAATCGCCAAGGATTCAAAAGACAATCATAAGGCCTTCTTTAGCTATGTTAGAAACCTAGGAGGAAACTCCCAGATATGCTCAGAATTAGTTCAAAATGATGTGAAGATTACTGAACCTACACACATTGCCAACATACTGGCTGACAGGTTCAGTGCAAACTCCCCCCCCCCAAAAGGAGATATCTATACCAGAGGATTGTAGCCCCCAAACATCTCCAACGCCCAGGTGAGAACTGCTCTCTCCAAAGCAAAAAACACAGCATCCATGGGACCGGATGGTGTCCCCGGCTGTGTGCTCCATGAAGTCAATGAGGAATTAAACCCGCAGTTAGGACAGCTGTTTAATCTTAGCCTCACCTCAGGATACATACCCAAGGAGTGGCGCACGGCGACTGTGGTCCCACTTCACAAGGGCGGTGCCTCCACCGACCCTGGAAATTACCATCCCATTAGCTTGACAAGCCTTATTTGCAAAGCCATGGAGAAGATCATAATGGAACTCATAAATAAAGACATAGGGAACTTGCAGACTTTGGATCCAACCCAGTTTGGCTTTGTCAAAGGCAGATCATGCCTTTTAAACTTGGTTGACTTTTTCGAGACAGTCACCAAGGCCATTGATGAGGGAAAGGCAGTCCATACAGCCTACCTTGACCTGGCAAAGGCCTTTGACACAATACCCCACTCAGGTATCATCAAAAAACTCATCAGCTTGAATGTAAACCCATACATCACAAGATGGGTTGCAAACTGGCTAAGTGACAGAACTCACAGGGTCAGAGTTGCTGGAGCCATGTCAGACTCAAAGCCTGTCACAAGTGGTGTCCCACAGGGCTCAGTCCTGGGTCCACTCTTGTTCGGCATCTACTTTTCTGAAGTACAAGCAAACACAGGAGGGTTATGGCTGTCAAAGTTTGCAGATGACTGCAAACTGGGCGCCATAGTCGAAAACACATCTGACACAGATATCCTTCAGAAGGGCCTCACAGAAACGGATAACTGGTGCCAGAGCCATGGCCTAAAGTTAAATGCCAAGAAATGCATAGTCATACCCTTCGGGAAAAACAAGGTTACCCCTAGCTACCATATAGGTGGCAATCCACTGAGCACAGAAGAAGTCATCAGGGATCTGGGGACCCAGTTGCTAAAGTAGTTAGGAAAACCTTCTACATTGCCCACCTGATCATGAAGGGATTCACATCTAGATCAAGGGAGGTCATCGCCCCTGTACTCATCACTCATTAGACCTATGATTGAGTACAATGCCCCATTCGGAATGTATCTGACCAGACACCTGCAGCAGCTGGAAAGGCCCCAAAAGTTCCTCACCAAAAGGATAAAGGGTCTCAAAAATATGTCTTATGCTGCCCGACTGAAAGAACTCCAGCTCTATTCAGTCTCATACCGCTTGCTCAGAGGTGACCTGTGCCTGACATATAAGGCCATGTCAAACCCTGATTTGATGAATATGCTGCACCTCAAAAAATCTAGATCCCTCAGAACCACAAGGGGAGACTTAAACCTTGACACGGTTATTAATAGAACATGCTGGAGGGACAGATTCATCACCCAGAGACTCCCTATGCTGTGGAACAAAATCCCGGTACATGTGAGGCAGAGCACCTTGCTGGCCTTGTTCAAGAGGAATCTTGACCAATGGATGGGGGATCGCAGATATACCCCAGGGATTACTTCAGTGTCACTGCTTGACAGAGGCACATCAAAATAATAGGCATAGTTTTATTCAAACTAAAGGGGTGGCGAAAGCCAAATAACTATGGGCTAGGCTTATAAATGCCCTTGGGCAGATAGCCTAGTATGAACCTATGAACCTATGAACCTACATAGGCAGAGTCTACATGCCCCTCATATTTTTCAAAGAATAGTTAAAGCACAAATGTGCAGAGATAGTAGGCTGAATACAGATGATATACGGTTTAGTGAGCAAACGAATGAGATGTTAGGTGAGTTTGTGAGTAGTGGCTATAGCCGTGTGGAGGTATTAAAAATAGTGAATGAAGTGAAACAAAGCAGAAGTAATAAAACACAGAAGGATCCAAGGACAGCGAGGAATTCCAGTATAACTTCTGTTTAATATAAAACAAAACAAGTACATAAGCGTAGTTTCACATGTAGCAAAAACATCACATTTATAGATTTTACCTTGATCAGGAAGGTTAAATTCTCCACTACTATGTATTGACAACATTTACAGTGTCCACATGGCATCGTACATTGATTAGTTGACCCATACCTACTTTTCTTGGGAACACAAAGACGTTGTTTCAAAGATTTCATATTTTTATAAACAAACTTAGGTGTATCATCTATTATATTCATCAGTGGTCAAAACCTTCCAATGTTTCTCAATAATACCTTTGAGCAAGAAATAAAGAATGAACTAGTTGTTATTGTTTGGTATATATTTTTGTCCCTTAGATGCATACATATATATATATATATATATATATATATATATATATATATAAATTTTATTAATTGTTTATTTTTTATTTTTATTTACGTGCAATTTTGGATGTATTTTGTTTTTTATTTATGATATTTATGAATGATTGTTGTTGTTATGTAACAATGGTTGAAAGTGACTAGCATTTTTATGTGAGTTTTTCACTGTCAGTATACCTTTTAATATTAATTATGGTCAGTCATGTGATGTGCTGAATTAAGTATTTAATGGATTTGGTCTGTGCTTTAGTATAGGGCGGCCATGGTGGTGCAGCAGTTAGCATTGCCACCTCACAGCAAGAGGTTCTCTGGTTCGATTCTGGGCTGGGGTGCCTTCTGTGTGGAGTCTGCATGTCCTCCCTGTGGTTGTATTGGTTTCCTCCGGGTGCTCCAGTTTCCTCCCACATCCTAAAGACATGCAGTAGGTGGATTGGACACTCTAAATTGGCCCTAGGTGTGAGTGTGTGAGTGTGTGTGCCTTCTATGGAAGGTTGGGCGCTGGGCTGGCAACTCGACACTGTAAAACTCCACTGCCAATCATGAGCGGACAGATGATCCGCTGTGGCGACCCCTAACCGGGAAAAGCTGAAAGAAGAAGAAGGTCTGTGCTTTAGTGTACTTCTGATGAAGTAGCTTTGCTATGAAAGCGCTTATGTACTTGGTTTGTTTTATATTAAATGGAAGTTATACTGGAATTCCTCACTGTCCTTGGATCCTTCTGTGTTTTATGTGTGGTATATGTTTTTATTTTTGCTGGATTCGAGTTCTGGTTTTGGTCTGTGGTTTGTGTTTTTACTAAAGTAGAAGTAATGCTATGAAACCAATTTTTAAAGATGGGGAAGTAGCCACAGCTGATATAAACGAAAGGAATGACAAAATTAGATATGTAACTACTTATATTTTAAAAACAGAACAAATAAAGAAAATTATACATAAGAACTGGCCTATACTCATGGCAGCACCTGAATTACATTCCATACTAGAGGATAGACCCTTTTTTTCATATAGAAATCTTAAGAGTTTAAAAAGCAGGTTAAGCTATAAGGATTTTAAGGATATAACAAAAGTAAGGCTGGGCAATAAACCTGGCACATATGGGTGTATGTGTTGTAGTTGCTGTGAAGACATTATTAAGCATAACATTGACAATTTTGTTCACCCAGTGTCCAATAAGCAGTTTAAATTTAATTGCGTTGCTACCTGTAATAGTGTTAATGTGGTCTATCTTTCTACCTGTGAAAAATGTGATTCATTTTACATAGGAAAGACCACAAGGAAATTCAAAAAGCATATAACAGAGCATAAGTCAGAAATAAGAAGAAATAATGAGAATAATGCACTGTTTATGCACATCATGCACAATGGTGTGGATCATACTTTCAAATTTAGAGTGATAGATAGTGTACAGAAGGGACCTAGAGGTGGTGACTTTAATAATCTTTTAGAGAATAAAGATTATGAATGGATTGTCAGGCTCCGTGCAGATTTAGAACCTGGTTTAAACAATGTAGTCAGTATTAAACCTGTGCTTGTTAAAATACAGCAGCAAAATTTGTGATGTATACCTTTAAAGATGTTTTAGAAAAGTTTTAATTGATAGTATAATGTGATTTGTTGGCTGTGGTCACATGTTACCTTTTGGCTCCTATTTAAATGTATTGTAATGTGATATGTACTGTTTTAGCATTGAGGAAGGTTGTTTAACCGAAAGCTTTGCTGCATTAAAGTCTGTTTTTCCTGATGGTGGATTTGTGTCTTCATACAGTAACAGTAGCAGTAGCAGTGTGTGAGACACTCCAGGTGCAGTTAACCATTGCCAAGATCCCTATTATTCAAATTATAGCTAGCTACTGGCCCCCACATGTGGCCAGGAAGGCCATTCTGCCTATATAGACCTGTTCAACTCTATCAGGATTCGACTCTGTACTCTGATCCTGGGTGACTTTAAGTGCCCAAACATACATTTTAAGAACAACTCATGCCAGCACACAAATACTAGAGATTTATGGAATTTGGCAATACAAACACCTCGGAACTGCTAGTTGCTACCAGCACATAAGGTGAAGATCTCTGGGAGTTGATAATAGACAACATGGCTAACCACTGCAGCATCCCTACAGTATCATCCTCCATGGTAAAACCAACCATAAAGCGGTCATGTTTGCAGTCACCATCTCCCACAATACCCATCTAGCTAGGGTCAGACATACAAACATCTCCAAAGTTGATTACAGCCTCCTGAATAATGGTATAAACAGCTTCACAGCCCCCACCCCTCTGTAGGAACTGGCACCAATATCCACAAATACACCAAAGAACTATATGTGCATTTGTATAGATGCATGGAGTCAAGTATACCTGACAGGACAACATCATCCTCTGCAAGGATAAGTAAACCTGTGTGTTGGACATCAGCAACAAATACACTCTATAACAGGAGTGAAATATTACTGCTAAGACCAAGAAGGAGCAGGTTCCCAATGTGAAGCAGTGTCTTCTTAGCCTGTACAAGCAAATAAGAGCACTACTGAAATCCTCCAAAGCAAACTCTGAGCCCACATTCTCAACATCCACTACAGACAGTCATATCTCCCTCTTCACATATGTCTGCAGCCTCAAAGGAAGCACCCAGACTTGCTTAGACATGGTGGTCAGGGACACCTGATATACAAGTGCTGCTGATATACCAAACTTGCTGCCTGACAGAGTTGGTGAAAGTTCACACCTTGTTCCCCCATCAGTACATCACGACATCCCCCAGTACCTGCCCCCTTCCCCTTATATCTAGGGAACAGGTCATCACTGGCATCTCAAAGTCATGGAATACAGCCTCCATAGAACCAGATCACATCGCAGGATGCATCCTACATGACCTCAAGCATGAACCTGCAGCACCATTAGGCACTGTATTTAACTAAAGCCTGAATGCTGCCTTTGTCCCAGCTGAGTGGAGGACACCCACTGTCATCCCTTTACAATAAGGTGGAGCATCCACTGATCTGGCACATTATAGACCCATCAGTTTAACTAGCCTGATCTCTAAGGCCATGGAACAGATTATCATGAATCTCATTAACTAGGACATTGGTAACCTCCACACACTCGATCACATACAGTTTGGCTTTGTCAAGGGGGGATCATGTCAGTTACACTTGGTTAACTTCTTTGACACAGTCACCAAAGCCATGGATGAGGGAGAGACAGTGCACACTGCCTACCTTGACCTGGCCAAAGACCTTCACAGTATTCCCCACTTGGCCATAATAGATATATGCTCTCAACTAGGCATCAATCCATATGTTACCAGATGGGTAGCACACATGCACACTGACAGCACCCCGTGTACTCAATATGGGAAAGCCACCTCAAGCGGTAGACCCATAACTAGTGGCATAACCCAGTGTTCTGCCTTGAGGCCTCAGTCGTGAGGGATGTGTGCACACAGGTTGATGGCACCATGACATTTGACCACCATGTTACTTCCTTTGTAAGGAAAGTCTTCTACATGGCCCACCTCATATGTAAGGGTATCTCATCCAGGGACATGGGGTTCATAACATCCCTGTATTCCTCCCTAATAAGGCCCATTATTGAGTATAATACCTCTTTTATCATGTATCTCACAAAGCACATGCAGCAGCTTAGTAGACCACAGAGGTTCCTCACTAGGGAATACCAGGACCTCAAACATCAACCATACACAGGCTAAAAGGACAGACCTCTACCCAGTTTCATACAGACTCCTCTGAGGTGACCTCTGTGTGACATACAAGGCAATCATGGACTCCACCTTGATGAGACTGCTGCACACCGGCAACTCAAGCTTCAGTCGAGTAACCCACACATGTGTCCTCAACCTGGTCTGTGACATCAACAGGACTTGTTGGCGGGTCAACTGTGTGTCCAACACAGCTGTGGAATGGACACCCTGTCCATATCAAGCAGAGTACCTCTTTATCCCTTTTTTAAGCAAAACCCTGATAACTGGATGGTAAGCAGATCATACACCCTTGGGATACCACCTGTGTCCCTGTTGGAATGGGGCACTGGATGATGACTTGCATAATCATGGCCTAAACTCTGGGATAGGCTTGTGAGGGCCTCAGGGCCAATAGCTTAGTAACATCCTATGATCCTAGGTATACCGGTTATGTCCCTGTGTGCTGTGGTGGACTGTGTTGTCATGACTCCACATCCATCACTGCCATCTACTGTGGTGTGTCCCCTATGGGTGATGTCCCAGTACCATGTCATACAGCCACCATCCGACAAATAGGTGAATAGTACTACAAGTGTATGGGTACAGTCCAGCAACATTTGTGTGACCCAAAGACAGACAGCACTGCAAAAGAGCTGTGGGATATCCTCCCTATAGGTGTCCAACATCCACAGTACACAGATGTTTGCAGAATGTGTACATGTGCCTGATATATGTGGACCCTCTGCCAGACAAATGTGAATGTGTGGCAAACAGTTGGACAATATGTAATGTTTGTTCCCAGCCTGTGGGTAATTTGGCTGTCACACACCAGACCCCTCAGAAAAAAGTTATGGTACATTAATATCTGGTACGATATTCATTCCCTTACATTGCATGCTCAATATGTAAACTCTGTTGCTGAAGCTGGGCCTGTGTTCCCCCACTACTACTGGCTATAACCTGCTGTCCTGTTGTAGGGGGTCAACAGGTATGCAAGGCATTGTTCTCAAGTGATGTGATACGTGTGTAGAGAATACAGTGCCCCAGCCACAGTACATCAGGAACAGTCAGGGACACCTGCACAATGTTTGAAGTATGCCTGTGTGACATTCACAGACTGAGAGGAGCTGACTGATAGCAGATCATGTGATATGTCAGCTGTATCCACCAGTACTTACTGTCACTATTGTCAAAAACACAATCTAGTAGCATTTGTACATGAGCCAACCATTGTTGGAGGGACTCAGAGGGCCAGAGCTATGATCCATGTCACAGCAGACAGAGCCAAAAGGGAAGCCTGTAGGTGCTGGACAGCTGACTAACAGCAGCATGTCATTCCAAGATATGTACTACAGACCTACTGTTGTACTGTTGTAATCCTTATTTCCCATAAGTGCATCCTCCCATCTGCATCCCATTACATGGGGACTTCTATTATCTATGTGGTATAGTGCTGTTCTCCTTTATGTGCAGAAATCCTGCAGTATAATGCTTATTTTCTCACAGTCTGTCTTCTTAAAAAAAGTCATAGACCTGTTTACCATAAGCAGCTGCTTGCCTTTTGCAGGTAATGCTCATGAACAGGTGCTTGCCTGTGCACCATTCTGTGGTTCACACTTCCTAACTGCATCCAGAAGATCTGGGTTGGATTTTCATTAGCCAAAAGCATGGAACCACAGTGCTATATATTTAAGGCCTTCATGTAGGCCTTTGCCCTTTTCCTAGCCTGTGAGATGTACATTCTCAAGGTGTGGGGACTACAGCATCACAGAGGGTAGGTAAAAATGCTGTCCACTGTCTGGATTTATGTGGTATGTCTACAGTTTGGCATGCTATGTTTGGCCATTGTGAACAGATTTTTCTGATTATGTGGCAGTTTACTGTTTAACAATGTGAGTTGAGGTCAGTAAGGGGACAGACAGATGTAAGTGTCATACGTCATTTGCATCAGAATACGCGTGCTGCTTCAGTAGCTGGTGGTCTATCAGCTGTGTATGTTTGTAGGGGAAGACTGTTACACATGTCCCTGTCACTTGACCATTCCCCCACCACTTTCTGTATGGGTGCTGTGTGGATTCCCTGTTCTAGGTGTTTGGGAGGTATGTTTGGTCTGTAGCAGATAGCTGAACATACTGCCGCCATACCTATCAACCTGGAAACATCAAAAATCTGGACAAAGGCCCATGAAAAATAGGTACAAATCTGTACACTGATTGACATAAAATTTGCATACACAATTATGTAACCCCACCCACCCAATGGAATTGTAGGATACCAAGTTTCAAACACAAACTAAACAACAAACAACCAAAATATGGCCTCAGAGTCCCCCTGCAGCCATTCCAATTTCCCATTACTGGGCTATTTCGCCCCATTTACCATAAACACTGTAATGAACCTACTGCTTTACTTCTACTATGATTATTGATTTCATTGAAAACTTTTATTTTACATTTTACAGCACAAACACTAATAGACATCTGCTAAACAAAGCAATACAGTCTCACAATGAAAACAGACTTAGCATTAAAATTTCTTTGCCCTTGAAACTCACATTCATTGAAACTCACATTAAAAAAAAATGCATCTGGCCAGTGGCGGATATAGATTACCTTTGGGCTGTTTTCAAATCATAGGCCCATTGCACATGAAACATACATGTGTTCTTTGATACACCTTACTGACTGTATTAAATTATATTCTTTGTATAATACAGCACACTTATTAGAGTGCATTTTAAATTTATTGTTTTGAACATTTTTCCAGTAAGCAATGAAACAAAATGCATGAACCAATAATGACAAAACTGCCCAATTCAGAACATTTCCATCATAAAAGTCTACTCAAACTTCCACAATTCACCAGTATCAGAAAATATGCACAATTTCTGCAGAGGTAAAAGTCATCTAAATAATTCCACATTAGAGAAATCTGTAACTAATGATGAGGTTGCTGCTAGAAAACAACTTTATATTTCATTGTTTCATCTACAAGTAAAGTGCCTGTTGTCCTTGAAGAATAAATTGCCTATGTTACATTAAAAAATGATAAGCTAGTAATATTTCAATAGGGAATGGATGGCAAACTGATAACAAGTTCATAGTTAGTAGGTATCTCCGCCAAAGGAGGACATTCTCAGGACTGCAGCATCCACCCCCTTTAAAAGTACAGCACAGTACAGTATCAGCAATCCATCAATATACTGTGGGAGTAGAACTCAAAGCCTTCTGCAGAAAAAGCAAGTATACTCCCTCTTGTGATACTAACAATGCAAGTAGACTTTGCATAAGCAGCACTAAACTTCTCTTTCCTTGAAGGACTGTGCAACACAAGAAATCAGGAAAAAGCCAAAATGTATTGGGGGGCACAGAAGCACAAAACTGGAGACACATTTTAAACATTGCTTGTATAACCTTAGAAAGTTGCTGGAATAAATGTTGTGCTACCATATGTTTCCTGAAAGATAGGAAGACTGAAACTTAAATGGTTATCATTATTTAGTGAATTCAGTTCTCACTGATTTGCCAGAAAAACACAAATGTTATTTTATTTTTATTTAACATTTGTTTACTTGGAACAATCCAACTTGGAACAATGAAAATATTCAGCAGAGGCCCAAGGAGAAATGATCCAGACACATAGGTTCATAGGTTGATACTAGACTATCAGCCCTAGGGCTTGTACAAGCCTAGCCATAACAATTCCCTGGCTATTTTTTCCCATAATATTTACTTCCCTGGGCCTCTGTCTAGCAGGGTGACTGACATGTTCCTTGGGGTAAGTTTCCTATCTCCCATCCAGTCATCAAGGTTCCTTTTGAAGAGGGCCAAGGAGGCGCTCTGCTTTACATGTATGGGCAGTCTATTCCAGACTATGGGGAGTCTCTGGGTCAGGAACCTATCCCTCCAGCATGTTTTGTTCATTGTGATGACAAGGTTTAGGTCCCTGGAGCATGTGGCTCTGATGGATTGGGATTTCTTCAAGTGGAGCATGTCCAACAGCTCTGGGTTTAACATGTTCTTGTATGTTAAGTAGAGATCACCTTTGATTAGACAATATGCGACAGATTATAGCTGGAGTTTTTTTTAGTCGGTCAGCACAGGGCATCTGCTTAGGCCTGTGATTCTTTTATTGAGGTGTTTCTGTGGCCTTTGCAGTTGTTGCAGATGTCTTGTAAGGTACATACCAAATGGGGCGTTGTACTCTATGATGGGTCTAAAAGGGATGAGCACATTGGGACAATGACCTCCTTTTTTCTGGATGAAAAGCCCTTAGTGATGAGGTGTGCCACATAGAAGGATTTCCTGACTGCTGTGGTGATGTAGTTAATCAAAGGTGAGACCACTGTCCACCTGTGTTCCTAATTCTCTTATCACACTTTTAGTGTTTAGGGTACAGCCACCTATGTGGTAATTCATGGGTACATGTTTTTTCCCAAAGGGGATAACTATACACTTCTTAGCATTGAGCTTGAACCCATGGTTCTGGCACCAAGCATATTTTTCTTTAAGGCCCTTTTGTAGAATATCCACATCATTTGGGGATTCAATAATGGCTCCCAGATTGTAGTCATCTGCGAACTTTGTTAGCCAGAGTCCCTTAGTGCTAGCCTGTACTTCAGAGAAGTAGATGCCAAACAAGAGTGGTTCCAGGACTGAACCCTGAGGTACTCCACTTGTCACTTGTCTGGAGCTGGATTTGGAGTCGGCTACTTTTACAGCATAGCTTCAGTCAGTAAGCCAGTTGGTAACCCATCAAGTGACAGAGGGATTTATGCCCAGCTTAGTAAGTTTATGTATGATTCTACATGTCTTTGTATCATAGGAGGAAACTGGAGCACCCACAGGAAACCCACACAAACACAGGGAGGACATGCAGACTCCACACAGAAGGCACTTCAGCCAAGAATTATAACAGAGGACCTCTTGCTGTGAGGCAACAATGCTATGGCTGCACCATCCAAATTTTAAAAGGAACTGACCAAAAGTATGAGCTAAACATTCCAGACATTCTGTGAAAATTGTACAGTTGAGAGCTATAACTCCTTCAATCAGAAGTGGTGGTATGGGTAGAGAACTCAGGCTCTTGCTCCTTGTACCTAAGGTACAGGGTTTGAGCTTCAGTAACCCTACCCACAAAGCATGCACACACACACACACACACACACACACACACACACACACACACACACACACACACACACACACACACACACACACACACACACACATCTCTCTCTCTTAAGGTCTGCAGCAGTAATTAATCAGACAGAACACTTCAAATGCATAATGGACCGCATGTTCCAAAGTGCCCCTTCTCATCAATAATTAATAATAGCAACAGCACTGTCAGACAAATAATAATAGCAGTAGCACAGTCAATCAAATGGTCCCTCAGACAGAATGGGCTATGCACATAAACTTGATTTCCTTTCTTACCAACATTTCAAATGCAATTGTGCGCCTAATGGACCTGTTCTAATCAAAACAGTAGCTATGTATGCACGGTCTGCAGCAGAAGCACATAAACTTAATTTCCTTCCTTACTAACACTTCAAATGTAATTGTGCGTCTAATGGACCTGTTCTAATCACAGCAGTAGCTATGCACGAATGGTCTGCAGCAATAGCACATAAACATAATTTCCTTCCTTACCAACACTTCAAATGCAATTGTGCACCAATGAATAACGGACCTCAGTAAAATAGTAACAGATGGACCTGTTCTAATCAAAACAGTAGCAGCAGCACATAGACTAGAAAGTTAAACAGTAGCATAAATGCAGCAGCACAAGAAAGTTCAGTAAAACAGTAGTGCCCGAACCATCAATTAATGCAATGCAGAACATACTAGACTTGCTCCTCCTTACCTAGAGAGATGGAGCTGGGGAAACGCAGGTTAAGGTCACATTTACTGCCCATAAAGAGACAGGCAGGCTGCTCACAATGCTGACATCATTGCGCACACCTCTGCATGTGATGATGTCAGCAGAAAAAAATAATTAAAA
Organism: Protopterus annectens; assembly: GCF_019279795.1. Taxonomy (NCBI): domain Eukaryota; kingdom Metazoa; phylum Chordata; order Ceratodontiformes; family Protopteridae; genus Protopterus; species Protopterus annectens. The sequence continues at coordinate 1,248,387,569 of NC_056741.1, read as the reverse complement.
AATAAAAGCCGGAAAATTCGGAAATAATGGGGGCCACTCAATAATTCGTGCCACCTCATTATTTGGACCTCAAAACTGGGAAATGCAGAGGAATTCGGTATGGTTGAGAGGATTGACTGCTGCATATGTTGCAGGCTGCAGCTGCTGCATTTTGGCCAGAAGTCATGCTGGGGATTGTGTACACATTAGGGGACAGCAACCTGTATATGTGAGTGAGGGAGCAGTGTCACCTCTGTCACAGCATAGCCAGGTTGATGGTACCCATAACAGTCTAGGTGAGGCATTTGCCTCAGGTGCATATTTTATGTAATAGTGACATCCAGAGAGTCATAGGTGACATTTAAAATGTTTGATTATAGAGTCTAATTGTTGCTTAGATCTCTGTTGAAACTGTTGTCTCACTGTTCTGAGAGAGTGATCTGCAAATATACAGAGCTGAGTGTATTTTTTTGGTTTTAAAGTTTGTACTGTTAGTTGTTGCTTAGATCTCTGTTGAAACTGTTGTCTCACTGTTCTGAGAGGCTAATCTGCAAATATACAGAGCTGCGTATATTTTTTTGGTTTTATTGTTTGTACTGTTAGTTGTTGCGTAGATCTCTGTTGAAACTGTTTTGTTCCACCCCCTCCCTATTTTTGGTTTGTAGTTTAAATTTAGTGGCTTTTGCAGTTGCCCGCGCCACTGTAGATTTGATCTGGGACACTCCCCTAGTCCCATCTCTTTACCACATTCTACATAATAAACTCTTTCTGCACTCACTTTTAGTCCTTTTTAATTTAATTGCATTTTTTAAACTGTGTTTGGTCTAATATTGCTACATACTCAAGTGTGCTAGCTTGCACTGCATGTGAATTGTTTTTACTACTGTTTTTGCTACTTTTCCGTAAAAAAAAAAAAAAACTGTAAGCCTGTTTCCTACCTTTCCTGTAACTAGTGTTTCAGATACAGATTTGCTGTATCCAGGACCGTATGTAAGCTTCTGAGCCCTCCAAGCCTTTCTGTGTTGGAGGGAAGCCTTCTAGCGTATCAGTGGGAGTGGTAAGTACTAGGTAACCTGTCTACCACATAATGAGTGGTTCTGGCCCAGAAATTGTAGTAATTGGCTGTTTGGGCAATCTTCCATCTCTCTCAACTTTCTGATTTGAAAGCCTGCATTTGCACTTGTTTTTGTCCTGTAACTCGTCTAGTGCAGATACAGATTCTTGGTTTTAGCACTTAAATTTGCTTATTCATGTTCAGCACGTGTTCAGAACTTGTAAGCACTAAATAAGCTACTAATTACTATAGCACTCAGTCTTCCTCATTACCTAGAGGAAAACAGTTTTTGTACTTACTTTTCTCACTGGCTTAGAGAAAAACAGCTCTTGTACTCACTTTCCTCACTTATCTAGAGGAAAATAGTTTTTTATTCAGGAATGTCCAAGGGTCACTCCCAGTGTTCTCTCCTGTCTATCTGATGAATCTGGGGATCTTGAGGCAATGTAGAAATTGCCTCATGTACACAGACAACCCTCTCCTCCTACCACGCAACACTACAACCTGTGAGAGATGCCCTTATCTAGCCAAACTGGAGGTAAAGCTCTCTCCATCCAAGACTGAACTTGACAGTCATGAGGAGAAGGTAAACATTTGCACCACACCACATTCATCACATAGTCTCACTAAACCTACACCACCAAAATCCACACATAGTAACTGTTAGAAAAATATGTAATAGTAATATGCATGCTTAGTGCATTAAGCATTCGAGGTTTAAAAGGGTTAATACATTTATTCTGTTCACACTGTATGAATCTGCACAGCTATTAGAAACTTAACAAGAAGCATTTTATTTCTGCTAATGTCATGAAAATAAGAAGTAATTCATTTCTGCTAATGTCGTAAAACTTAACAAAGGGATATTCATTTCTGCTTATGCCATGAGAAAACATGCAGCTGCTAGAAGCTATTGATAGAGAAAACAATAGATGCTTGGAAGTTTAAACCGTAGTCAGCATTACTTGTACTAAAGCTAGAAATGTACCTTGAATCTAGGTAAAATGTAACACATGTATTAGAACAGTACAATAGAAGAATCGAAAAGTTGAAATGGACTGACATAAACCCAAGGCCAGGTTGTTTTTCTCAAAATGTTTTGCAGAACATCAAGTAATTTAACTTGGTCAGCAATAAGTCTAGCAACATTTTCTGTAGAACATACAGAAAGCTGTGTCTAACTACGTCAGCAATAGAATGGTAACATTTTCTGTGTGACAGGAAGAGAACTGTATAAGTATAACATACTAATCATTAATGATTCAGACAAATCCTGTGCCTACATGCTTTGTCTCCTTGCTGCAAGTAATAAAGGGTGCCTTGCTTGAACCTAGTGTGAATTGGTCTTTGAATTTTTTTCCTTTGACAGATTGGTCCTTCGGACCAGAACCCTCTCTTCACCTCGGATCAGATGGGCCAGGTGGTTGAAACCGTATGGGGAAGAAACCAAATCGGTTCTTGTTATCTGAAAAGCCCTCCAACTGAATTGTCGTTCAAAAGAGGCCAGCCACTTTCTGATCTGCGACTGAAAGATGGGTCTCCATGAATTGGTGATCAATCATGTGGGCTCAGGTAAGGTGAATCTACTTTTTCTGTTTTCTGTTTTAGATCAGGGACTAAATATGTATTGTTTTTGTTAGACTGTATTTTTCTTACAAGTCAGGGACAAAAAAGATTACTGTCTTGTCATAAATCAGGAGAAACAGAATAAGTAGGCAGTCATTCTGAAGAGACTATAACAAAATCCATGGTACCATGTTAAAAAATAATAAGAAAAGTTATGTAACAATCAAAGGGTAGAACAAAATGGGTAATAATTGCACAAAAAGACCCCAAAATCTGCCATTAACAGAAGACACAAAATACATGCAGTCGCAGTGCGCCGACAATGTTAAATATTATTCAAAATGGGTTAATAAGTACGAATTCAACGGAAAAATTAGAAAAATCCTCGCTTATCAAACTTGTCAAACAGCTCAAAACTGATTCCAAAGGTCGGGTAAAAAAGCAACGTAAATTAGAAATTCCTCAGGCACACAGGTGGATTGAGGAAGTAAACCGCAGGGAACAAAAGAACAAAAATTCAAAAGCAATGTTTTTAGATAAGGAGGATAATAACTTAGTAATAGCATCAGCACCTCTGCCTCCCTTACCGGAATATGAAGCAAGTGAACAGGTTAGTCCACCCCCACGATATCCTGTGGTCACTAAAGATAGAGGCATTATGAAAATAAAACCGTTTAAAATTAGGGATCTCATCGAGACCAGGTCCCGAACAAAGGCAGGTAACTCAGATAAAGGCATTGAGTTATGGCAAATGGCTAAAAATTCACAATCTATAAGTAAAGAAGAAAAAATATGCCCACTTATAGAAGTACCCAACCCTCAGGCAGGTCAGGACAATCAGGACCCACCTATTTTAGTGTACAGACTTTGGACTCTGGAAGATATCCGGAAAGCCACTGTGGGAATCCCCCATCCAAAGGTTAATTTTAGAAAATTCTCTGAAGATTTACAAGGAATGAGGCTGAGTTATAATTTAAATGGAGAAGAGGTAGAAAAAGTAGTTAGACAAATTGTAGGGCCAGATTGGTATATGATTAGTGGGAACTGGAATCGCCGTGATGCTGCACAAAGACCCCTCCCACATAGCAGCGCAGAATTAGGCACCAGAGTAAAAGGTTTTACAGACCGCATCTCTGAAAAATGGAAACGCAGGGCAGACTGGACTTGCATTAATCAATGCATTCAACAAGAAGGTGAAACTATTGACCGGTATTATGCCAGACTATTAGAGTGTTTCAATAACCACTGTGGAATGCAGGTTCCTGAAGATCAAACACAAGATTCCCCATATGAACAGCAGTTGAAGAATGCATTTTTAAAGGGCAGTATTGCACCTATAAGCAGGTTTATTACAAAACACATGGTAGATCATCATACAAGCAGGTTACAGTCATTACTTGAATATGCTAGGCATGCCGAAAGGCATTTTAATAGCAAAAACAAAAAAAAAAGCTCAAGTATTTTCTGTAGAAGATGGAGCAGAAGTTTATGTAGTACAGTCCAGGAAAAAGGGCAAGAAAAATGCACAGGGAAACAAACAATATGATCAATGATCAGAGGACTTTGAAGGGCGAAAGAAAAGGGGAGAATGTTTTAAATGCGGTAAAAAGGGACATTTGGCAAAGGATTGCAAGAAAAACAGGAAGGCAACAACAAAAGGCAAGGAGGGTGAGGACTGACTATATGGTAGTCAGGAATCACTAGAAGGGGCTAGCGAAGAAGGGACAAATGAAAATGTGATAAAGGGAGTAGTGGAAGTGCAGGAAGTTAGTGACAATGAAGAAAATGAAATATTAGACCTAGCTTTATTGAGCTTGGAGCTCTATTTAGCAGACACAAAACCAGAAGTTACACTTTTGGTAGAAGGGAGGGAAGTCAAATTCTTGTGTGACTCAGGGGCATCATGAACCCTGATACATCCCTCCAAACTACCAGAAAACACAGAGACACCTGATTACATACTGGTTAAAGCAGCTAATGGACAGCTGTATCAGGAGCCTCTCTCCCATGACATTGCAATAACTGATCCAGTTTCAGGATTGACACAAAAAAGTAAAATTGTTGTTTCTGCAAAATGCCCAGTAAACCTCTTGGGCAGAGACCTCATGCAGCTATTTGGTATAGCAGTAATCCCAACCATGCAGGTTATGGAAGCACAGCAGCAAACTGATACCTTTGCAGTGCAATCGGACGGTGAAATGTTTTATTGGTACAGCCAGGACTTGGTTAGGACTGGTCCAGGGACTGTGACTGAAGAGTTAATGAATGTAGCCATCAGCAAGTTCTCCTCCCTTGACATTGATAAGCAAAACCTGTTGCACTGTACCCTGTATTATTGTAATACACCAGGACCTGATAAAGAATATGAACAAGAATTATTTAAGAATCATGCAAATAGATTGATATTGCATTACCTGTATTGGGACACAGAAGGGAACAGTGTAGCCAGCTGTTTATTGCCCCAGGGGTTCTTTACACTTTATAAATCTAATCGATTACCACATGTTAGCTTAACCAAAAACAAAAATATAGAATGGGCAGACCTAGGAGAAAAAGTCACAAGATGGGAAAAACAAACAGAACTAGAACTGTCAGAACAGGGAATACAAATACAGAAGTTAAATTGGATAACTCAGACCAACCCAGCTGTGCACTTACAGTCTGGTGAGGACAGCTGATTGACACTCCTGTTAAAGGAGGAAGAAAATGCCATACAAAATATACCAGAGACCCTCTAGTCAACAGGAAAATCAAATGTAAGACTTATTCATACAGTGGGACCAGTTACTATCACACCAAAGTCAGCATTCAGACCACAAAAAAGACAGTATCCCTTAAGAAAAGATGCTTAGGCAGGGATAAAGCCTATCATAGCAGCCTTACTTAAAGGAGGGATACTAGTAGAATCTCCCGATTCACCATGTAATACACCCTTATTTCCAGTCAAAAAAGCAAATGGAGAATGGCGTATGGTCCAGGATTTACAAGCTGTAAATGATGCAGTAATACCAAGGGCACCCACGGTGCCAGACCCACACACCCTGTTGAATGATTTAAAACCTCAACAGAAGTATTTTTCTGTGGTAGACATCAGCAATGCATTCTTTTCGATACCGATACACCATGACAGCCAGTATTGGTTTGCATTCACATTTCAGGGGAAAAGGTATACATATACACGACTACCACAGGGATATTGTGAAAGTCCAATGATATTCTCACAAGAAATGGCAAGCAACTTGGTGGGATTCACCCCACCAAGAGGCAGTCAGATTTTACTTTATGTTGATGACATCTTGCTGGCAGCCCCCACCCAGCAAGATTGTAGAGAAGATACCATAGCACTTCTACAATTTTTAGCCGCTGAAGGATATAAGGTAAATAAAAGTAAACTACAGCTCTGGAAAAAAACAAGTTAAATACCTGGGATATGTAATATCCAAGGAAGGCAAAACGTTAGATGAGGACAGAAAAATAGCAATTTTGCAAGCACCAAAACCCACTACCAAGAAGGAAATGATGTCCTTCCTGGGTACAGCTAATTTTTTGCCGGAGCTGGATTCCAAACTATGCTTTGGAATCTGCACTGCTGACTGACCTTATATATAAAAAGCCTATGGCAACGCAAGATTTATTGCAATGGACACCAGAGGCAGAATCTGCTTTCTGCAAACTGAAGCAGTTAATAGCGTCCTCATTAGTTCTGGGATTACCAAACTATCATAAACGTTTTTTCCAAACTGTAGATTGTAAGCAAGGTTACATGACATCAGTATTAACACAGCAGCATGGGGATAAGCAACGCCCCATTGCTTACTATTCATTACAACTAGACCCAGTGGCACGATCATTACCCCACTGTGTGCAAGCAGTAGTTGCAGCTGCAATGGCAGTACAGGCTTCGGCCTCAGTAGTCTTATTCCACCCTCTCACTTTGAGAGTACCTCATGCAGTCACAATTATTTTACTACAAGAAAAGGTGGCATATCTTTCCCTTGCTAGGCATCTTTCCTGTATGAATATATTGTTGAGCCAACCTCACATGATAATTGAGCAATGCATGACTTTGAACCCTTCTATTCTGCTCCTGACCCCTGCAGGTAATTGAGCAAAAGACACTACCTAGAAAAGATCTCACGGATGTCCCCTTGGATGATGCCGAGGTGACATACTACCTGGATGGCTTGTGCAAAAGGGGTCCTGCAGGACAGAACCTAGTAGGATATGCAGTAGTTTCTGATACTGGGAACCTAGTAGGATATGCAGTAGTTTCTGATACTGGGATTATAGAAGCAAAACCTTTACCACACAACTTATCTGCACAGGCAGCAGAATTGATTGCCCTGACATGGGCATGTACCTTAGCAAAGGGTAAATGTGTAAACATTTTTACTGACAGCCAGTACGCTTTTTCTACTGTACATGTTTTTGCGCAACAGTGGAAAAACAGGGAATGATAACATCTACTGGCAAGCCTATCAATCATGCACAGTTTATTTTAGATCTTTTAGAATCTATTCAGTTACCTCAGAAAGTAGCCATTTGTAAATGCATAGCTCACACTAAGCAACAAGATAGAATTTCAAAAGGTAATGTAAGAGCTGATACAGCTGTAAAACAAGCAGCTACAAAAGTATTTCTTTTAAATGAGGAACTACAACCATCTGAGATTTTAGATTTAGAAATGTTAAAAACAATGCAGACACTCACTACGCAAGCTGAAAAACAACGATGGATAAAACGAGGATCAATTCTCGAAAAGGGGCTGTACATCTCTAGAAAAGGGAACCGATACTACCATCTAATTTGTTTAGATATTCAGCTTTGTTGAGCCATGGGCAGTGCCATGTCTCAACAGGGGGGATGGTACAGCTGGTGAACCAGGTGTTCACAATGTACGGATTTACAAACTACTCTAAAAAATTTTGTTTGACGTGTCAGATTTGTAACAAACATCATGCACAGGGGGCGAAAAAGCCCAAGCAAGGGAGTTTCCCTACACCACCATATCCGTTTCACACTATCTGTATGGATTTCATAGAATTGAACAAATGTGAAAATAAGAAGTATTGTCTTGTCATTGTAGATATGTTTTCCAGGTGGGTGGAAGCCTTTCCAACCAAAAATCCAGATGCAGCTATGGTGGCAAAAGTACTTGTCAAAGAAATCATTCCTAGATTTGGCATTCCGGAAAGGATCTACAGTGACAATGGTACACACTTTGTAAATCAAACCATACAGCAGTTAAGTAAGCATTTTGGTATTTCCTTAAAAAATCATTGTGCATACCATCCACAATCTGCAGGGCTAGTTGAAAGGCATAATGGTATATTAAAAAACAAATTGAGAAAATCGATAGCTGAGACAGAGAAAAACTGGTTATACTGTTTACCCCTGGCACTGTTGAGCATAAAAACTGTCCCTACAGCAAAAGGATTGACTCATTTTGAAAAGTTATTTGAAAGGGCTTATTATACACCCCAGTGGAAACTTCTCATGTCATCAGACCAGGAAGCTGATTTCACACTAGCTGAATATATGAGGAAAATAATGAATTCTAAACATCTGCTGCAGTTAAATTCTGTTTCAGATAGAAAACAAACCGAGACATCGGAAGTGGCAGTGACACCCGGAGACTGGGTATGGATAAAAGTTATAAAGAAGAAGAATTGGTCAATGCCGAGGTGGGAAGGTCCCTACCAGGTGCTTCTTTTGACACCCACTGCAGTCAGGATAGCAGAGCGAGCTTCGTGGATGCACCTGATGCACTGCAAACTAGTTAAGAACTTTAAACTGGACAAAAATCTTACCTCTCCATCGGGGCCCTCAGCACAAAGTCTGGCTACAAAGGGGGGTCAGATCAATAGGACTGATCCGTCTCAACCCCAGTGAAGAAACCATCGGTGCTGAAGGTCCTATTAGGGCAGAGAGTAAGAACACGTGTCTGAAATAAAGATGACAGAATCCAGTAAAATCCAAATGTACCTATTCGGAAGAGTTGGAGAAAACAGGAATGCAGAACAACCATTTCCTCAGACGTATTGCATAACCATCCTGTTGACTGTATAGTGACAATAATCTTTTTGTTGTGGCCATTCCTTTTCTCAGCCACACAAACTGGACTAAACAAGCGTGCAGAGTTGTACGCAGAGTGGCACCCAAACTTCAACACTTACCAGGCAATCAAATATGTGTATGCTGAGACCTTCAATGTTTCGAATTGCTGGATTTGCACAGCTTTGCCAACAGCATACGGGGGGTTATTGTTAACTTCAGTCCCCCTAGGAGCCAACAAGACCTGGGAAAACTTAGTCTATGATACATCAGATGTCACATCACAAGATAAAGTAGCATTGCACTTGTCTGTTCGACAGAAGGGGACTGTGTGTTTTTACAAAAATTATACAGTTCATTTGGGTTGGAGCAATTGCAATGTGACTGTTCCCTATAGATGCTACAATAAAACTGATAACACAGGATCCTATTGCAACACAAACTATGAGTCATTTGTTGAACTGATGCATAGGACAACTGATGAAGTTCATAGGTTCATAGGTAGATACTAGGCTATCTGCCCTAGGGCATTTATAAGCCTAACCAGAGTGTATTTGGCTTCCGCCTCCCTATTAGATTAGCCTACTGTGCCTCCATAAAGTAAGTCACAGAAGGTACCCTTTTAAGATTAGTTTACTGTGCCTCTGTCTAGCAGGGACACAGAAGAGATCCCAGGAGTGAATTTGCGATTTCCCATCCACGTGTCCAGATTTCGCTTGAAGAGGATCAGCGAGGGGCTATGTCTAACATGAATTGGGATTCTATTCCAGAGTGAGGGGAGCCTCTAGGAAATTAATCTGTCCCTCCAGCATGTCCTATTTATTTTTGTGCTGAGGTTTAAGTCCCTGGAGCGTGTAGCTCTAAGGGACTTTGATTTTTTGAGGTGGAGCATGTCCATTAATTCTGGGTTTGACATGGCTTTGTACATCAGGCATAGATCGCCTCTGAGTAGGTGGTAAGCAACTGAGTGGAGCTGGAGTTTCTTTAGTCAAGCTGCATAGGACATCTGTTTGTAGCCCATGATCCTCTTGGTGAGGTACTTTTGGGGTCTCTCAAGTTGCTGCAGGTGTCGGGTAAGGTACATCCCAAAAGGGGCATTGTATTCAATTATGGGCCTGATGAGTGATGAGTAGAGGGGCACAATGACATCTCTTGATCTAGATGCGAACCCTTTCTTGATAAGGTGGGCTATATAGAAGGTCTTTCTAACCACTTTGGCAACGTGATTATCAAAGGAGAGATTACTACCTACGTTGGTCCCCAAATCTCTAATTACTTCTTCCATACTTAATGGATTACCACCTATATGGTAACTTGTGGGCACCTTGTTTTTCCCAAAGGGGATGACTATGCACTTTTTAGCATTTAGCTTGAGGCCGTGGTTCTGGCACCAAGCATCCGTCTCTGTGAGACCCTTTTGGAGGATGCTTGTGTCAGCTGGAGATTCGATTATGGCCCCCAGTTTGCAGTCATCTGCGAACTTTGTCAGCCATAATCCGCCCGTGTTAGCCTGAACCTCAGAGAAGTATATACCGAACAAGAGAGGTCCCAGAACTGAGCCCTGTGGGACACCACTTGTAACTGGTTTGGATTCGGACATGGCACCTGCAATTCTGACCATGTGGGTTCTATCTCTGAGCCAGTTTGCAACCCATCTTGTGATATAGGGGTTGATATTTAAGCTGGTAAGCTTATTTATGATGCCCGAGTGGGGTATTGTGTCGAAGGCTTTTGTGAGGTCCAGGTAGGCTGTGTGGACTGCCTTGCCCTTATCTATGGCTTTGGTAACTGTTTCAAAGAAATCAATTAGGTTTAAGAGGCAAGATCTGCCCTTAACAAAGCCGAATTGGGTAGGGTCCAGAGTCTGGAGGCTCCCAATGTCTTTGTTTATGAGTTCCATGATAATATGCTTCATAGCGTTACAGACCAGACTAGTCAGGCTTATGGGGCGATAGTTCCCAGGGTCCGTTGTGGCACCACCTTTGTGGAGTGGGACCACTGAAGCTGCACGCCATTCTTTGGGTACATATCCTGTAGTAAGGCTAAGTTTGAATAGTGACAATATGAGGGTTCAGTTCTTCTTGGAGCTCATGTAAGACACAGTCTGGGGCACCATCCGGTCCCATAGATGCTGTGTTTTTTGCTTTGGAGAGGGCAGCTTTCACCTGTGCATCTGTGATGTCAGGGAGGTTACATTCAGTTGGGATAAGCATTTGCTCCTTTGGGGGGGAAGGGGGGGAGAAGTTTGTGCTGAATCTGTCTTCCAGGATGTTGGCTATGTCTGTAGGTTTGGTATATTTTGTACCATTATGCAACAATTCAGAGCATATCTGGGAGTTTCCACCCATATTCCTGACATAACTAAAGAAGGCCTTGTGATTATCTTTAGTGTCTAGGGCAATTTTTCTTTCGAAACTGACCTTTGATGATTTTATGAGGGATCAAAGTTTCTTGCTAATACTGATCAGAGATGCCTTCCCTTTTTGGGATTTTGCTCTGTCATGTAGTAGCTTCCTCTTTCTGTTTTATAGCTTATTTATGGCCGGGGTCCACCAGACTGGTCTCCTGTTTTTGGAGGAGTGAGTCTTGGTTTTATTTGGGATAGCACGATCCATGCATTCCTGCAGGTGTTCATAGAATGCATTTGTAAAGGATTCTGTGGATTGGGCTGTATTATCTTCTGGCCCGGGGGCTTTGAAGGATTCCACCTCAGTCTTGAGAAGTGCAAAGTTGGCTTTTGAGAAATTCTTTACAGTGATTTCCTTGGCTGGGGGTGGGGACAGGATATGGATGTCCAGGGAAATTTGTTTATGGTCTGATCTTACCAATGAGGGGTTTACCTCTGGTGTGGAACATAGAGTTCCCATGTTGGTGATGACCAGGTCCAATATGTTGTTCCCTCTTGTGGGAGTGGAGACCAGTTGTTGCCTCACGTTAGAGGTTATAAATTCAAGGAACCATTGGGCGAGGGTGTTTGGGCTTGAGTAGTTTTCCCAGTCAATGTTTGGGTAGTTGAAGTCACCCAATAACATAGTGTTTGGAGAGACCGTCGTATTCTCCAGTGTTCTCAGGAATGCCAAGTGGGGTTCCTGTAATAGGGAGGGTGTTCTGTAGCAGGCTACAAACTGAAAGGCAGTTTTGCCCACTGTTAGTTGCACATGGATGGTTTCCGATGCTTCGTGCAGAGCCACTAACCTGGAGGTGTAGGTATCTTTGATGAATATAGATACTCCCCTCCTTTGTGCTTCGGTCCGAGTTTTGGGGCGAAAGCATGGTATGAGTTATAACCTGGTAGTGCTGGGGTGCTCTCAGGAGCCTTGAACCAGGTTTCTGTTACTGCACAGACATCGATTTTCTCCATACTGAGGAGAGCCTCGAGTGCATGCATCTTGAGGTTTAGACTTCTGGCATTGAGTAGCATTACCTTTAGTTTTTTTATCCTTGGGTTGTCTATGGAGGTGGGTTTGTCCTTTGAGCCTTGCCTAAAAAAGGCACTATGGGGGTGGCAAGAGCCTTGGTCAGTATACAAAAGCCTAAGGGTGACAGGTGCAAGCCATCCCTAGCGAAGCAAAGTGGCTTGTCGAGCATGTCATCCCAGGCTGACAGACACTGGATCCCCTTTGAATGACACCAATACTTTAGCCAATTGTTGAAACTGATCATTTTGTCTTTATACTGTGGCATCATTCTTGGTGAGGGCAAGATGCTACTCAAGGTCAGGGTCATACCAGCCTGGGCTACATGGCCAGAGAGCTCCTCTATGTCTCTTTTCATGTAGTCCAGGGAGGTACGTCTCAGGTCATTCACACCAGCATGGACAATGATGGAGTCATACTTGTACTTGCTTTGGAGTGACCTGAGTGCTTGTGTTATGTGGCGGATCCTGGCACCCGACAGGCAGCTTACAGTGACCTTCTCCTTGTTCAGTCTGGTGAGCGGGACATCAGTGTGCCGGACAATAGAGTCCCCTATAACAAGTGTATTTGGTGTGTTGTTTGGCCTTAAGGGCTGTGACTGTGAGGCACACTGATTTTGTGAGATATGTGATTCATGGGTATTGTTGAGGGGTGGCTGTTGCTTGGATATCTGCTTAGGAGGTCTTTGCTGTTTAGGCAGATTTTTATTTAGAGCCTCCGAGTATGTTTTTGTGTGTTTATGTGTTGGGTATGCAGATGCAATAGGTCTGTGTGAGACTGGATTTGTGGTGCGGATGGTTACCTTTTCCTCCTGACTGACTGTGCCAGTCTTGGGTTGAGAGATCTCTGCCTCCAGTTTGGCTGTGTAAAACATAATGCTGACCTTTATAGACAACTGTCTATGATAGACAAAAAAATGTTTCATCCAGAGCCAGGACATAGTAAGGTTACTACCAAAGTAGAAGACTGTTACTTTGTATGTGGTAGGAAAGGATATAAGTGGTTACCTGAAAACTGGTCCAGCAGTTGTTATTTGGGGTACCTGGTTCCAGCCATACGACAAACAGCAGTTTTACCTCAAGGGAAAATTCAGAATGTTCGATGAGAAATCAAGAAGCCTGTCAATCCAGTGGGGCAAATCAATGCAGGCTGGAAAAACCATCATGCTGTGGGCTTAGGGAAAAATGGGCTATCACATATGGACTTGGATGATACCATAATCTCGTGGGCAGGTGTACTGCCAGCATATGGAGCAACGAAATCAATCTGGAAACTGAGAAAATTGTCTAAACTTCTCGAAATAATGAGCAATGCAACCTTTTCTGCCCTAGGATTGGTGACTGATGAACTGACTGCCATGAGAACTGTAGTGCTTCAAAACCGCATGGCTCTTGACTTCACCCTAGCGGTGAGAGGAGGTATGTGCGCTTTAATCCAGGAGGAGTGCTGTTTGTATATTCCTGACCACAAACACGTGATAGACAATCATCTTGAGGTAATTCAGCAGGTGTCAGCCATGACCAAACCAGGGCCAAATCCATTGACAGACTTTTTCCAGAGATTGTTTGGGGGGTGGGGCAGTATCCTGATGAACATCCTGATTGCCATCTGTGTAGGAATGATCCTAATGGTGGTATGTGTGTGCTGCTGCATCCCCTGCATGAAAAGACTGATTAAAGACTTTATAGCCATGTCAGTTTCAGAAACCTTATACCAAGGTGCTGAACTTGAAGAATTGCTGAAAAATGGAAAATGCTTTCATAAGTTTAAACTGAATTACTCTCTTAACTGCAAATCCTGAGTAGGAATAGGTTAGGGGAAGAAAAAAACTGTTTATGCATATCTTGAAAGTAGAATAAAAGTATTAAAAGAGGGGAAATGTTATAAAAATATGTAATAGTAATATGCATGCTTAGTGCATTAAGCATTCGAGGTTTAAAAGGGTTAATACATTTATTCTGTTCACACTGCATGAATCTGCACAGCTATTAGAAACTTAACAAGAAGCATTCTATTTCTGCTAATGTCATGAAAATAAGAAGAAGTAATTCATTTCTGCTAATGTCATAAAACTTAACAAAGGGATATTAATTTCTGCTTATGCCATGAGAAAACATGCAGCTGCTAGAAGCTATTGATAGAGAAAACAATAGATGCTTGAAAGTTTAAACCGTAGTCAGCATTACTTGTACTAAAGCTAGAAATGTACCTTGAATCTAGGTAAAATGTAACACATGTATTAGAACAGTACAATAGAAGAATTGAAAAGTTGAAATGGACTGACATAAACCCAAGGCCAGGTTGTTTTTCTCAAAATATTTTGCAGAACATCAAGTAATTTAACTTGGTCAGCAATAAGTCTAGCAACATTTTCTGTTGAACATACAGAAAGCTGTGTCTAACTACGTCAGCAATAGAATGCTAACATTTTCTGTGTGACAGGAAGAGAACTGTATAAGTATTACATACTAATCATTAATGATTCAGACAAATTCTGTGCCTACATGCTTTGTCTCCTTGCTGCAAGTAACAAAGGGTGCCTTGCTTGAACCTAACGTGAATTGGTCTTTGAAGTTTTTTCCTTTGACAGTAACACAAAAACATTCGCAGAGGCTCTCAATGATAATCTGTCTAAGCAACAGAGACCTCCAAAGCAGAAACGCAAGCAACCTCCATCCCCCAACACAACCCAAATAACACATAGCCCACAGACTCAGTGTGCCACTCAACCACAGCTGATAAGGCAAAACAACGTACCCAACACACTAGTCATAGGTGACTCTATAGTCAGGCACACTGATGTCCCACTCACCAAGCTAAACAAGGAGAAGGTTTCTGTCAGCTGCCTGTCCGGTGCCAGGATCCGCCACATAACCCACGCACTCAGGTCACTCCACAACAAGTACAATTATGACTCTGTCATTGTCTATGTTGGTGTGAATGACCTGAGACGTACCTCCCTGGACTACATGAAAAGAGACATGGAAGAGCTCTCCAATCTTGTAGGCCAGGGAGGTGTGACCCTAGCCCTGAGTAGCATTCTGCCATCGCCCAGAATGATACCGCAGTACAAGGACAAAATGATTGACTTCAACAATTGGATAAGCTTCTGGTGTCATTCTAAAGGGATCCAGTATCTGTCTGCTTGGGATGACATGGTCGACAGACCATGATGCTTTGCCACAGATGGCCTGCACCTGTCACTCCTGGGATTCTGGATACTGGCTAAGGCTCTTGCTGTCCCTATAGTGCCTTTTTTAGGCAGGGTTCAAATAACAAATTCACCACCATAACAGGAACAGGCAAGCAAAAACTGATGGTAATGCTACTCAATGCTAGAAGTCTAAATCTCAAAATGCATTCACTTGTGGCACTCCTTAAAATGGAGAACATCGATATCTGTGCAGTGACTGAGACCTGGTTCAAGGCTCCAGAGAGCACCCCTGCACTACCAAGCTATAACTCATACCACACTTTTCGGCCATGTAACCTGGACCAAAACACCAAAGGCGGAGGTGTGTCCACCAAAGGCGGAGGTGTGTCCATATTCATTAAGGATATCCACACCTACAGGCTAGTAGCTCAGCATGATGCATTCGAGATTATCCAAGTGCAACTAACTCTGGGCAAAACTGCAATCCAAATTGTAGCTTGCTACAGATCCCCCACCATGACCCAGGATTACCACTCCTCTTTTCTTGATGTACTGGAAAATATTAGGGTTTAACCAAACACCCTAATAATGGTCAACTTCAACTACCCCACCATTAACTGGGAAAACTACTCGTGTACCAACTCCTTAGCTCAACGCTTTCTGGAATTCATAAACTCCAATGCCCTAGATCAACTTATCCACACCCCCACCAGGGGCAACAATATCATAGACCTAGTCATTACCAACATGAGTGATCTGTGTTCCACACCTGAAGTCAACTCCTCACTGGTCCGATCTGGCCATAAGCTAATCACCCTTGATATCCACATCCTGCCCCCACCCCCCATTAAGGAAACCACAGTAAAAAAATTCTCCAAAGCCAACCTCATGCTTCTTAAGACAGAAGTGGTGAACTTCATGACACCCATGCAGATGGACAATACAGTTACAACTGCTGAATCCTACACAAATGCACTCTATAAGCACTTACACGAGTGCATGGATCATTCTATCACAAACAGAACCAAGACACTATCCTCCAAAAAAGGGAAGCCAATCTGGTGGTCCCCTGCCATAAACAAACTGTACAACAGAAGGAAGAAACTGTTGCAAAAGAGAGTAAAATCCCATGAGTGGCGGAGCTCCCTGGTCAGCCTCAGTAAGAAGCTATATCCCTTATAAGATCCTCCAAAGCTAGCTATGAAAACAAAATCACCACTAATTCCAAGGACAACCACAAAGCATTCTATAGCTATGTCAAGAATCTCGATGGCAACACTCAGATCTGCTCTGAGTTACAGCACAAAGGCACAAAAATTACAGAACCAACTGATATTGCCAACATCCTGGCAGATAGGTTCAGTGCTAACTTTACCCACCTCTCAACCCTTAAAGGGCCCATGTCTATACAGGAAGAATGCAGAGTCCCTCTAATCACAACTACACAGGTAAAAGCTGCACTCTCTAAAGCCAAAAACACAGCATCCATGGGAATGGACAACATCCCAGGCTGCGTTTTACATGAACTTCAGAACGAACTGGCTCCCCACTTAAGCACCATGTTCAATAATAGCTTCACATCACGGTTTTGTGCCCACTGAATGGCACACAGCAATAGTTATCCTACTCCACAAAGGGGGAGCCACCACTGATCTCGGCAACTTTCGATCTATTAGCCTGACGAGCCTGGTCTTCAAGGCCATGGAATGTATCATCATGGAACTCATAAACAAAGACATTGGTAACCTCCAAACTCTGGATCCCACCCAGTTCGGGTTTGTGAAAGGCAGATCATGTCTCCTGAACCTGATTGACTTCTTTGAGGCAGTCAGCAAATCTGTAGATGAGGGTAAGGTGGTTCACACAGCCTATCTTGACCTCGCCAAGGCTTTCAACACCATCCCCCATTCTGGAGTTATAGCTAAATTCACTAAACTAGGTATAAATTCCTACATCACAAGATGGGTTGCCAACTGGCTCACTGACAGAAACCACACTGTAAAAGTTGCAGACTCCAAATCTGACCTCAAAGCAGTGATAAGTGGAGTACCACAGGGTTCCATCCTGGGACCTCTCCTGTTTGGTATCTACTTCTCTGAAGTACAGGTTAATGAAGTTTTCAGATGACTGCAAACTAGGAGCCATAGTCAAGTCCCCAAATGATGTGGACATCCTACAGAAGGTCCTCACTGAGACAGATGCCTGGTGTCAGAGCCATGGCCTCAAGCTCAATGCCAAAAAGTGCAGTGTCATCCCCTTTGGTAAAAACTCTATACCCATGAACTACCACATAGGCAGCAATCTACTTAACACCGAATGCGTGATAAGAGACCTTGGGATCCAGGTGGACAGTAGTCTCTCCTTTGATAGTCACATCACCACAGTAGTCAGGAAGTCCTTCTAAGTGGCACACCTCATCATAAAAGGGTTCTCATCCAGGAAAAAAGTGGTCATTGTTCCCCTCTACTTGACACTCATTAGACCCATTATAGAGTACAACACCCTTTTTGGAATGTACCTCACAAGACTGGAGCAGCAGCTGGAAAGACCACAGAAGTATCTCACAAAGAGGATTACTGGCCTCAAACAAATGCCCTACACTGACCGCCTCAAAAAACTCCAGCTTTACTCCATAGCATATTGCCTACTCCGAGGTGATCTCTGCCTAACATATAAAGCTATGTCAAACCCAGAGCTGTTGGACATGCTACACCTAAAGAAATCCCAATCCCTCCAAGCTACACACTCTAGGGACCTAAACCTTGTCACCACAATAAACAGGACATGCTGGAGGGATAGATTTCTGTCTCAGAGACTTCCAATACTCTGGAACAAGCTACCCATCTATGTGAAGCAAAGTTCTTCATTAGCATTCTTCAAGAAAAATCTTGATAAGTGGATTGGAAATAGGAAATACACCCCGGGGATTACTTCTGTGTCTCTGCTCGACAGTGGCACAGGAAAATAACTTTCCTGGGTGGCGTAAGCCAGGGAACCTTGTTGGCTAGGCTTATGTAGGCCCTTGGGCCGATAGCCTAGTACCTACTTATGAACCTATGAACCTATACATATTTGTGAAGTATGTCACAACCTACAGGCCTTTGCCATGCTAATATGGGAGGCAGTGACTGCTTATAATTGCAGGGCTGAGCCATGTCTTTGTTGTTTGGACAAGCATGTACCTCACATGCAACAGACTGGAATGGATGCTAGGACTTTGGGTGGCAAAATTTAAAGCATGCTAGGAATGTAACAGATTGAGCTATTGAGTCAATACTATAGCAGGTATATCTGCAAGACATATGTGCATGCATACAGTTTGTTACACAGGATTGGCATGAACATGTGTGTTTGGATGGGTATGACGTGTGACACTGAAATGCCTGTCATGATTTTCTAATCTCAATCTGTACTGATTTGCTAGTACTTCAGCACACACAATAAGTTTTGTGACAACCGTGCCAAAAGTAGGTGGAACAACTTTGGACATTCTGCAACAGTCTGTGCAGTTGTCAGCTCTACCTGATATTCTAGACCTCATGTACATCCATTAGCATTTATTTGTCTGGGTACTGGTTTGGTGTCTGCATCACAGTCCCAAGTACGCTGTCATTTTCCCCATTATATGTACAAGCAGTGTGGCACTGGCACTCAGGATATGTTTACATAAATATCTGTTATTCTTCAGAGCTGAGTGGCCTTTTGGGCTAATGCACTATGCTCTAATTGATATGGTCCTGGGTTCAAGATTTGGCATGTCTGAAGTTTTTGCTGATGTGCATTACTGATACTCAGGATATGTTTATGGAAACACCTGTTTGTCTTTAGAGCTGAGTGGGCTAGTTGGCTAATGCATTATGCCCTAGTTGGCAGGGTCTCAGGGTTGAGATTTGGCAGGGGTGATCAGGTGCAGAACAGTGTCAGAAAGACAGAAGGTGATTAAAGCAGTTTTTAATGGGTTTGCGTGGTGCTTAGCTCCACTTAAACCTCAGCTGTTTCCAAAAAAAGAAAAGGGTGATAGAAAAGTAGTGAAATGGGGGCAAACAGGGGCAAAAACAATTTGAAAAGCAGGTAGGGATGTGTAAGAAAGGACCATAGCTCTGTATTTCTTGCACAGCAAAAGCTGTGCAGGTTGTGGACAATTTGGAATTTGGAGTCACTCATCCCAGAGGGAGTGGTGTGGGCAATGTAACTGTGTTGATTAATTGCTGTAATGTTTGATTGTGGGCAGTGTACATGGGGGCAAAATGGTGAGTTATGTATGGGGCAGTATTTTCTTGTGGGAGAGATGCCCATTTTGTTTTAAGGAGAGAGTGGAATGTTGGGGAAGTGATATAGGTACGTGTGCAGAGCTAAGTTGGGTAGGAGAGGTAGCATTTGCAAAGAGACAGGACAGACAAGACAGCAGACAGGGGTGGTGCATGACACATGAGGGGGTTAAACTCCTTCGACAGGGATGGTGTTGTGGAATCAGGGAGCCATGTGCCCCCAGATGTCAGCATTGAGACTAAGCTCCCTACCCATGGGCAGTCCCCACTGCTCCTTTATGGCCCTAAAGGTGACTGTGCTGAGACAGAACCAGGGCCAGCCCGCCACTCCATGTTGGCCAGTCTGCCCTCAATCCAGTACAGTCGATCATCAAACCCTTGCTGCACTATTCTGTGCACCATGCCTGGTAGGTATCACTGGGTGACCACTCCATCTCCGTGCCTGCTTCCGGGGAGATGGGGCCCATCCTTTGAGGTGGTTCCACCCATAGGTGGTGTACAACTGGCAGAGGGGGCAGCTTCAGGTTGGGTCCCAGACGTGCTTGGACCCGATGCCATGGCTGGTTGAGGTAGGGTATGTGGATCCCAGGAAACCGGCCTCCCCAGTCAAGCTATGGTATTGATGTTTTTTTCAAAGTGTATAGAACAGAATGTTTAAACATTAGTTATAACAGCATGCCAGATTGTTCCAATTAACCCAGTAACATAAGATTACATAGCATATGGAACACAACAATAAGTGGTATAGCAGTCCGTTTTGTAACAACTTGCCAGTAACAGCTACAGCAAAAGGCCAACAACATATGTAATTCAACAAGCTATGTTAGTATGCAACCATTGTAATATATCACAATAATAAAACAAGGCCCAACATAACATTTTGAGAACAACATATGTTAAAAGTAAGTCATACCCGATGTATACCAATAATAAATTATGATGCAGATAAGGGGTGGGGGGAGTGAGAAAGACATTCCATTACTACCAGTATAGGCTATATTATTTGCAACAGTACTCTGATATACTCTACATGTCTGCTCTTACTTTACGTATAAAAGTGCCCTATAGCTTCTGTAGCACATACATACCTGTCAATCTATCTGCATGGGACAGTATGGGCCAAGCAGTAACAACTACAGGTACACAACTACAGGGGACTATTGCATGTCAGGGGAACATATATGAGTACCAAGGTGTACTGTGGACTGATGTATCATAACTGTGCTATTGAGATAAATCAAGTGGCTGTTAAATCTGTGCCCAGGGATTTGGAAACAGTGATCACAGTCTGTGACAGTGTGACACTTGAGAGACATGTATCGTGCACAGTACAGAGAGTTCATGCTTATCATGCCATCCTTGGCAGGCATGGGGTTAGACTATCAGCAGACATTCACAGACACACCAGGCATACAGCCACACCAAGATTAAACACTTTTATTTGTTGTAATAGCTTGTATTAGTATTGTAATTGTTGACTTTTTATTTACTGCAGTCTTATCAGCTTGCTGAGCAATACTGTTAACACTCTGGTACATCTGGACACACAAATTCGTAACCCATCTAAACAGTTACTACAGCCTTACCTGTAATTCCTGTGGGGAGAACATCTGACAGTTTCTATTAATATTTAGTAGTACTTGCCCCTGGATTTGAACCCCAGTCTGTGTGTGACAAAATGCATATCATACCTAGTGTTTAGCACACTGAGCTACCAAGCCACTGCTGAATATTGATTGACTAATATATACCTAGAGCTCACCTGGTAACAAACTCTGACCTGGTAATAGAGATAGAGTGTTATACAAGACTGCAGTGACACTTAAACACACATGCATGAGATTCATGCATGACAGAGATAGTAGGTGAACTGTGTATTAATACTTGGAATGCAGATTTACACAATTAACCACTAGTGGCTGGGAATATGTGTGATGTATGCAGACCATATCAGACTGCTGGGTTGACTACCTGACCCATATACAGTTGCAGATGGTATATTTGCAGTCTACAGCTATTACAGTTTCATACTTGCCTGTGACAGCATAACTAAGTTCAGGAATGCATATAGCTGAAATGCAATGGTTAAACAGAAGACAATCCTGAGATAAACACACTATTACACCTTAGCCATTACTATTCTAGGTTCAGATCATATTGCAGAATAAATATCATAATGCATTATATCTTGTAGTACAACCCCACATCTACATTTTAGCAAAACACTCTTTATCAGCTAACCTTCAGTCACTTCATGGTATTATTCCCATGTTTACTTTACAGCACTTACAATACTCAAACAGCCCAAAATAGACACATTTTGCACAACACAGCTTTATTATGGGTGACATCAAGCAGTGATTGGTATACATCTAACAGTCTTTATTGATGAACACTTCAGATAATACAGGTGGTGCAAGACAGCTGTAATTCCACAATTTATGCAGTAGTAACTTTATTTTCTTGACAATTATGAATGCAGTTGAAGTTTATTTCCTTAAAATTATGAATGCAGTTGAATTTATTTCCTTAAAATTATGAATGCAGATGTACTTTATTACCTTAACATTATTAATACAGCAGTAACTTTCTTTCCTTAACATTATCAGGTTTCATGCTTTCATCTATATTGAACTGTACCTGGCATTACTCACTTATATCAGTCCAGGTCTATGACCACATTCATTGCAGTACACTCACAACAGAATATACCTACTGGCAGTTACAACTGTACTCTTTCTTATTTATATGATATAGATTACAAGATATATCTGTACTCACCACACTCATGGTACAACCTGGCCAGGCACCCTGCATGGGCTGCCAGGTTGCATGCTCTCTCCTCTGCAGCTTTGGGGAGAGAAAAGAACCATTATGCGTACCTGTCTATCACATATTCATACTAAAATTTGGTAAAACAATGCTTACAATACTTACAAACTGGTGGGACACTCCTGTCTCTTGCATCTTGGATTCAAGTGTCCAAGAGATCCCCATTCCTATGCTTCAGGTCATCAAAATAGTGATGCACCTGCTCATCTGTGCAGTGGATTCCAGTTGCACTGCTGAGGTCACATGCCAGATGGTCCCAGGCCTCCGCCTTGTACTCTGATCCTTAGAACTGGCTCTGAAGCAGACAGATGTCATGGTCTTTTACTAGGAGTCCAACCATGAACCTGGACTCCAGAATGCCCCACCGCTGAGCCCGGAAGCACACACCCTCTCCAACTCCGGCCATAGTCTCTGCCAAGATCAAACTCCAACAGATTCTGGCTGTATTCCCACCTGTTGCACTTAAATAAGGCTGTTTTCCTGCCCTTTGCCACCATTGGGCTATTTTTAAAAATTCATTGCTTTGCTTAGCACCTCACAAACCCATTTAGCTCAGCCAAGCAGTGCTTAAACAGACAATGCTTAACAATGCTTAGTGTGCACAAACCAGCTTAGCTGAGCTGAGGACTGCTTAAACAGGGTTTGCTTAGCAGTGCCCAAATCAGATAAGCAGAGCTGCGTGTTGCTAAACAGTGATAAAATAGGTCCTGTTTAAGCACTGCTTGGCTTGGCTTAGCAGTGCTTATCAGAACTTAGCTAAAGGCATACCAGATTTAAAAAACAAAACAAAAAAAATTACATTATTTGTTCATTTCTACTAGTTTGTATTGTAGTTTTATATTTTCTGGCCTTATGTATTTTAATTTCTTTATCTTGGAGTGTGTATTTTATGTATTGTAATCTTCTGCATAACTGGATATTTTCTCCTCGGGTCTCCACTGAAAATGGGCTTCTGGCCCAGCTGGACTAACCTGGTTAACAAATGTCAATAAATACATCAATAAAAAAATAACATAATTTATAAAATATTGCTATCAAATTTAAAAGCTGAATGGCTTGTCTGTGTATTTGAATCATGCACCTACTGCACACAAGGCCATGACTCTAACCACTCAGCTAAGTGGATATGTTGACAATTCCTAAACATTTCTATATAACAAATTTCTATATAACTCTCAGCTATGTTTAAGTAATGCTGGGCACCACGCCATGCAAAGCAAACCTGCTCAGCTATGCTTAAACTTGTCCTTTGTTATGAAAATTAATAGTATCCTGTTTCTATTTTAAGATGTCTGGCATGTGTCCATTGCTAAGCACTACACCGTGCCACACAAACACAAAAAAAGATGTTTAACTTTTTGTATTTCAGTGCCATCTGGCACTTTGACAGTGCAGGGGGTGTGTTACTGATCTCTGGGCACTGTAACACATCCCACACACTGATTCTGTAACCGTATTACACACCTCTCTCTGTCAGTAGCATGCCTTCACTAATATGCAAGGTGCGCTGCCAAGGGGGAGCCACAGACACGGCCATGGTACCTTCCATGTAGGACTTATACTATTCCTACATGGATTTTATTAAATCCCCACCTAAATCTGTAGAGGCATAAATCCTATCAATTTTAGTTTGCATCCCATGTGCATAAGAATAATGAGTAAAGAGCAATGACTTATCTTCTGCTTTTACTATTACATCATTTAAAATAATAATTACTAATTAATCTGCTTAGTGCTTTAGGTGATGCCGGAATTTTAGCTTTCTTCTTTTCACTTATATGTTCTGCACTAGATATGCAGTTAAAAATCCCTGTTAAAATTAAACTACCCTTCCAATGACTTTGTAGTAAGCTTAAGTGATATTTAACCACTCTAGCACCTATTCCAGAGATCCAGTAAAAAATAGCTTTTGCCATTATATTTAATTATTACAGCTGTATACATTCCTTTGGAATCATTACTGGATCATTACTGGAGTCCATGACCTTAGGCATTACTGTAGATTTTCTCCAAAGTATAGCAGTTCCTCTACTGTTTTTGTTAAAAAAAGCAGATGACAACATTTTGCAACCTCAGTTTTTTAAATATTGTATATCTTTATCTGTCAAGTGAATCTCTTGCAAGAATATGATGTCTCCTCTATTTAAGTTTAGATTTCTCACTAATGATTTCTTTTTGTTGGCATTATCTAATCCATTCACAATAATAGATGGGAACTATCTATACTGTGTATTTAAAAAGATTTATTTTAAAAGATATGACACATTTATTCACCAGAATAATTCCATTGTATATTAAGCCTCTAATGCATTCCTCATATTTTGAATTCTTCCTTTCTACAAACTAAACTACTAAAACGTCTAAATAAAAACAAAAATGAGCTTGCAATTGTAATTGTATATATTACTAATAAAACACAGCCTACCATGGATACCAAAGTTCCTAGTTTGCCTATTAAATAGACAAACTACTGTACTACCTACCAATACCTAAAAATTCTTCAAAAGGTTGCCCAGAGCTACTGTTACTTACAAATAATGTATTATATTTAAGTTGAAAATAATAAGAGTCTCTTAATTTAGTTATATGCTTTGGCATTTAAAAATATTCCCTCATTACTATATAAAAGTTTAATAATCCTCTTCTATTAATCACAAATATTAAATAATCCAGCAAATAGTGTACTATTATACCTATTTATCCATTAAATATTCATAAATTATTTGATCATTCAACATTATTATAACCAAACCTCTAAACAAATAGAACAAAGTGGGAGCTGAAAAGATAGGATTACCTGTCAACTGTATGTTTAGATATCTTATCATACAAATCTATATACAAAACAAAAATAAATGCATATATATTAATCATGCTAAACGATAAACACATTTTATAACGCTAACAAATCCTCTGAATTAAATTTAAAAGAATGTGTCTGTCTTAAAAGTGTATAACAGTCTTCATATGATACATATTGAAATATTTAAAAATACTTTAACTTATCAAACTACTTCATAAAAATATGTAAATAAAACTTCATAAAAATATGTACATTACTGAGGGCAAAGAGAATGTCTTGCTATTTATTTGGAATAAAAATCCTTTTGCAGTCTTTATTGAATTCAAAAGTTACAATGTGCTTAAATCAAATGCCATTCTCCCTTCCTGGGTTCAAACCTATTGAACAGATCTACTTTACTTTCTATCAAAATGGATGCACTTGACTCCACAATATAGCACTCAAATTTCAGATTTGATTTATGAAATGAGTTATTTCAGGTAGTCTTAGTGAATCTAACAACATACAATATGAAAAAAGCTTCAAAGTTCTCATGACCAAGCATCAAATTTCAACTTTCAGGATATTTTCAAATATTTTATATGATTTTTTTCTATGTAAATTATATGAGATCTTGTTCATTGCATTTCTGCCATGTGTGTGTGAGTGTGTGTGTGTGTGTGTCTGTGTGTGTGTGTGTGTGTGTGTGTGTGTGTGTGTGTGTGTGTATATATATATATATATATATATATATATATATATATATATATATATGGTTTCACTTCATATAGTCGAAAACTCATTTCATTTTTCATCGAATTTCAAAACAGCGAGACTAAATCATCGAAAACTCAAATCATCGAATACTCATAATATCGAATCTCAAATCATTGAAAACTACAAAGCAGCTAGAAATAACATCCTAGGCACTGTTTACTATGTTTATGCAGGGGGGCAAGCCCTCTGCATCCCCCACACACCCCAAATATTTAATATACCAACTCCAAGGTTGCACTACAGTGGGGTTAGGAAATTACCTTTTTCTCCCACTGTAGTGCGACCTTGGCATTGGTATATCTAATGTATGGGGGTGGGGTGGGGGGCAGAACCCCCCCATGGAGGGTGCAGGGGGCTTGCCCCCCTGCAAAAATGTAGTAAAAACTCTGTGGGATGTTATTTATATCTGCTTTGTAGTTTTCAATGATTTGGGATTCGATATTATGAGTTTTCAATGATTTGAGTTTTCGATGATTTGGTCTCACTGTTTTGAAGTTCAATGAAATGAGTTTTCGCCAATATGAAGTGAAACTATATATATATATATATATATATATATATATATATATATATATATATATATATATAAATAATTATCTGCTCTGTACTAGAGATTACAGTATCTGGGTTTATTTCTTAACTTACTGATACTTCCCTTTTATTAATCTTACATAGTAGATAGTTCATTCCTTGTGCATTTGTATACTGTTCATTAGATATTTACTCTTTTTATTAATTTTAATATTACAAGCATTCCTGACTATATGTAAAGGAATTTCTGCTTGTTTAATTTGAATTTATTATTTTAGCCATTGTGAACTGCTGTCATTAGAATTTAACTACAGCATGTGAAAATGACAACTCACAGCACACAACAGCTGCTAATTTCCTCTGTAAGTCTCTCCTTCTTTTTAATTATTTTAAACTGTTCTAATCAGTAACAAACATCTAACTTTACTTTTCCCATTAATAGGTATAGTTAGGGTAATATAATTACAGCATAAGCTATTAACATTCAGCAAAATGTAAGCAAAGTGCATGTTAGCATAATAAGAGGCCATTCATTTAGTTATATAAAACATTACCATAGCTTTTCTTTTACCATTTCTTCACTTCTAAATAAATATTTAAAATAGGTGTTATTTTGAGTAGATTTCTCACATATATGCTTAAAAAAGAAAACAAAAATTTCTTTATGTATTCACAGATATCAGTGATGATCTTTGACCTAGATTTTCTTCAGAACAGTTCAAGGAGCAGGTGGGAAGCAAGGCAAGCAAGACTCCAGCATTCTCACACAACTGGAACAATCTTTTGTTTTCAAGCTTTTTAAAGAGTTAATTGCTTCATAAACAATATGTGAAAGGAATATGTTGCACAAAGACAAAGAAAACAAAATCACAAGCACTTTAACACTTCTAATTAGCATATTACTTGAATCCAACATTCAGTTAACCAAGCAATGCATATATTAAGCCAAGTTAAACAAATAAAGTAAAATTCTTAACGTACGCAGTCTTAAAGTTATTGATTCTATTGCTTATAATTTAATGACATTCTCTTACAGGAAGCATTTGTTTAACATTTAGAAATACAGTTGTAAGTTTAGTTAAATGAAATATATTAAGTATTTTACTGTAAATGTAGTAAAACAGTAAAACCATTTATATATCATGAACAATGTTTTACCTTAAAATATAAATACATGTTTATATATGTTTTGCAGTTTAAAGTCCAATACAAACCTTTTACTTAAATGCTATTGCTTCAGAAAATAAATGTGCTGTAATCAGAGATGTCACTGTTGTTTAAGCTTTTTAATTTTAGAAGCAGTTTTCCAGGAGTTTAGCTCAAACTGTTTCTTGAGGGATGCATTGTTCCAATCCATTTCTTAAGTAATATTAAAACATTTATTTTTAACAAATGTTACTTTTGTTAACAAAAGTGGATGCATTCTCCAGTGTGTCAGATATTTTAGTTCCTTTACAAATAATAATTTGATCTTAGCAGGAAATATCTAAGTGTCTTTAATTTTTTTTAAGTCCCTTAATCAGTGGTAAGCAAGAATTTCTTTAGCACATTACTTTACTGGAATAATCATTGTCAAACCTGACAACATATTCTCCAGTTTTAATAGATGGGCTGGTCCATGCTTTTTGTTAATATTTGATCTTTTTCTAAGCTAGACATAAACTTAACTATAATTCAACATGGTGAGTGTTCCTTCTTCTGCTGTCAGGGAACTATGTCCCCTTTCAATTCAAAAATATAAAGTTTCATGTAGATGTAATGTTTTTGGTAGCCAGGTTAAGACATTTATTATATGGTCTTCCTCATGCTTTTCAGGTATACCATACATTGCAATGTTATTTTGTCTCAGTCTATTTTCTAAATAATCAACTTTGTCTACGAGCCAGTTATTTTGTTTTAAAAGAAATTCAGGCTGAGACTCAGTTTCATTTGTTCTCCCTTCACCATCATTTAAAGTATCTTCCATACTGCTGATTTGTGCACTTAGTTGTTTCATAAGAATTTCTAAATGTTCCATCATCTTTCTGGACTCTCCTTTGAAACTTTCTATTTTGTTATCCAGTTTGTCCATTTTAAGTAATGCATCCTGTATACTAGATAGTATTGACTGAATGTCTTTTTTAACACAAGAATCCTGTGTACCATTTCCTGAGTGGCTCATGTTGACATATTTTCTTTCTCTAACAAGCAGGTGAAATTGACATGAATATTACCGCTTTTATATAACCTGAAGCTATAAATCTTTTCTCTACCTATTAGTGAATACATTTAGCTAACAAGTATCACCAAATTTCAATTTGTTGATTATATTTGCTGGCAGAAAATGTTTCAGTCACAGAGCTTTCATCAGTTGCTACTCTTAGTTAGCCATATTTGCCATGCTCCTCCAAAATATGAGACTTCTGTTGCAATCAATGTGTGAATACAATGGACAATGTGCAAAAGAACCATTACTGATTGCAGCCTTTCACAAAGGAACATGGACAGTATCAAAAGTTAAAAACAAAGTATGGCAAATGAGCTGTACACAGTGTTTTACATGGGTGCATTCAGAACTTTTACACAATAAGATGCTTTAATGCATGAGGTAAATTTTGCAGCTATGGACTTTATGTAGGGTAGGTTTTCAGGAAAATGAACAGGTGGCTTCAGGTGCGCTTTGTGGTCTCACAAGCTATTTACACAGAGAAAAATGGTTCAAGTATCTATAAAGATCTGTAATAGTCTGGTATTTGTGATGACAGGAGCCAGAGGAGAGATGAGCAACTTTTAGATAGGCATTCATTTCTTTTGGCATTTTTGTTGGCATGCTGGTTTGATGTATTTGACACATGCTTCATTAGTTTACAATGTATTTATACTGTGCTGCCTTCACAAACTAATAGAACATGAGACATAAGCATGAAAGTTTAATGAGAATGCAAGCTGTCTCATTTAGTTATATAAACAGCATTGTCCATTTATTATAATGCTATAATCTAAAGCATGCAACATACCCCATGCCTTTGAGATGAGTGGAGGCAGCAATGGAAAAAAATAAACACTCAAAAAAAGTGGTTTTCAATCATTTGCTCATTCCAAATCCTCTTCTGATTCACATATTCTCATCCCTACTGATCCCTACTGGCATGAGCTGGTACTGGATCATGTTTTTGATTGTTTTTACAGTCAGATTGTACATACTGGCACGTCCTAGAGTTGTGGATAGTCTGAGGTCTGCTCAATTCAGAGAGATCAAAAGAGACATTTCTCTTCCTGTCAGTAATTGTTTCTCTGTGCTGCAGTGATTTTATAGAAAGAATGGCAGGGAACTTGCTCTCTTTACCAAAAATATATATTTTTTATATTATACTTGCTCATAAAGTGACAAGATTGAGTACAAGTATTACACAAATTACCATTATAATTTACATTTGCTTGCAAACGAGATATTCTGCAAGTCTTTGTCGCACAAACAGATGTAGTTAAGCAATAAAGAGTAAACACTTCTTAAAACTAAAATCAGGAAAGCTTTTAGTCACTTTAATACTTATACTTAGAAATGAAAAAAAGTGCAGAAAAATGATATGGGGGATAGCTTTTGTAATATAAAACCAATCTCTGATTCCTCTGTATTTCCCCTTAAACCTGGGAGAGACAAATACATGAAATTTGGAAAGTCTGTGTACTGTAAAGAACAATATCTGATATAACTAGCAGATATAATGCTTCCTAAATTGTGTATGAAAATTTTTGATCTTTATATATCTATGTATTTATTTATTTGTGAACTGGTACAGTAGGGGACTTTTTCTCTTGTGACATATGTATAATTACACGACACATAAAACATTAAAACAACATTTAGTAGCAACATATACAAAATGAGCAGATTAAACAAACTCCCCGGGATTCATAAAGCTTGCGCCAGGCACAGGTGTAGCGTAGGCGGTATAACGCCAAATATGGCCGTCGAGTGATTCAGGTATGATCCAGTTCCACGTGCACTACCGGTGTACACCAGAACTGCGCAGCCCTTGGCTTAGGTATGCTAATCACCCCATGCGCAGTGTTGCACCATGCAAATGCATATAGCGATTCATGAAGTGGTGCAGGCGTAGCGTAAGCCTATGGAAATGTAAACCAAAAAACACGGTTTACATTTTCCCAAACAGAACATCGGAGCTATGTAAGTGGCCCAGACTCATGTATTACAAAGTTAACATATGCCAATGGCTAAATACACAGCCAATGGCATAAGAAATGATGCACAACACCTAAAAAACAACCTTTAATGTCATGTCCACAGTAACATACAGTACGACCACAGGACATGTGTGCGCAAACTGGAACACAAAGAAAATATATACAAATGTCATAAAATCGCAATGTAATACAAATCAGGATTTCACCATAATACGCAATGGTATGCATGGTACACCACAACCAAGCTGCAAGGGTTGCTAAGGGTCTGCGACAGTGTTCGACACGGTAACTATGAATTAGTAGTCAATGCCATGCAAATGAGGCAGGTAATGCTGAATCACAAACGTCCCGCCGGATGAAAGATGTACCATATGGCGCAGCGCTATAACACCGAGGAGTGGCTCAGAGGTGATACATGACATCAGCAGAGGGGTGTGCCACCGTAGCTATAAGCACATTGGAGCAATGCAAATCTGGCCTGGCCATTGCTAAGCAAAGCTGCAGGACAGGGGTGGGGAGGTTGGTATAGAATCGTTTAGCTGACAGCACATAAGGTGCCCAAAAGCGCATGTGTACGGTGATGAAAACGTGCCTGAAACCCGGTAAATGGATGCATGCGCTGCGAACAATAGCACAAACAGGAAGGTCAGGGGAAGAAAAGAAGGAAATGCTGCAGTAGGGTAATTGGAGTACAACTGAGCAATTAACACCTATCAACTCACAGCGGCCAATCGACGGCAGCTGACAAGTCTACTCGCAGAAACCTGCAAAACAGGCTAGGGGAGGCATTGGATTGCAAAGATAGAAGAACTGTCATAGCAGAGCAAATCAAACCTATAGTAGACCGGCAATAGAACACATTACGCAAGATAAGCCAGGTCTAGGAAAGTACAAATGAAAGCAGGCTGCTGGATGCATGCCATAAAATGGTAGGTTAAACATGAAGAAATGTAAAGGGAAGGGCAAGAGGTAATCCACGGCAGCCTAATGTAATTCAACAACAAAGGCACCACAATAGTAGTTCCTGTAGTAAAACACATAAGATACCCTGTAGCTATGATCATACATAAACACCCTATGACATCATCGGTGTTCACAGCACAATAGTAAAAAGTGTGAAAGCACTCTACACACACCTGTGTATTCCCAAACACTGCACCATAGGTGTAAACACACAGGGAACTTTTAAAATGTACATGTTGGGAGCTGCCATAGCTGTGATTCATCACCATGTATTAGAGACTAACGGTGTTCTGGAGGATGATGCCGACAACCACCGCAGGCCTCGGAGGAGGAGAAGAGTGTTCAGACCAAGGGTAACCTACCAGGGACTACATGATCTGGACATAGTAGAGTGTTACAGGGTGGACAGGGACATCTTACAGCAAATAGTTGAGCTGTGCCGGCCACACCTGAGAACCAGAAACAACAGAGGGGAACCCATCCCAGTGGACAAGAAGGTATGTGTAAGCTTGCGAATACTAGCCACAGGTACCTTTCAAAGGCCAACTGGAGATATAATGGGGATCTCACAGGCATCAGCATCCAGGGTACTACACCAGTTCTTGGATGCCATGTTACCACATGCCAATGAGGATATATACTTCCCCTGAACTCAGGAGGAGTTGGCCAGCAATATGCGTCACTTCCACCATGTGGCACACTACCCGGAGGTACTGGGTGTGATAGACTGCACGCACATACATATCAAGTCACCACCTGGTGACCATGGTAGGCACTACATAAACTGCAAGGGATTCCACTCCATCAACTGCCAGGTCATGTGCAATGCCCAGGGCATTATTATGGATGTGTGTGCTGGCAACCCTGGAAGCTACCATGGCTCCCATATCTGGCATGCCTCACAGCTGTATCAGGTATTTGTCAGGGGAAACATCCCACATCGCCACCTTGTGGGGGATTCTGGCTATGCACTGGAGCCGTGGATGATGACTCCCATCAGAAATGCACACACACACCCATGCAAGAACGCCATAATGAGGCACACGCACAAACCAGAATCATCATAGAGAGTGTGTTTGGGATGCTGAAATCACGGTTTCTTTGCTTGGACACATCTGGTGGAGCCTTGCAGTACTCTCCAGGCACGTGTGCCCACATCTTCATAGTATGTGCCACGCTACATAATATGATCCTGCGGAAACAGCTGCAGCAGGGACAAAATGGTGAAGGCCCTCATAGCCCACCGCAATTGCCAAGGCCATCACAGGCACAGAGGGATTCAGACCACAAACACACTGTGCCAACCCCAGTAGGCAGACGGAGGCATGCCCAATATGCCTATGCCTTGGCAAAGAGGGAACATATAGCACATACTCTGACAGTGTAGGCCCCTATGGACTGACTCACCTCTCCACCTGCACACACAGTAAAATGGATGGCACACACACATGACCACCTGTAAATTGAAATGTATAGGTGGCCCACTGTGTGAATCCTACATAGGCAGCCCTCAAACATTGTACACACAACAGCTATTGGAACAAGGAATGTCAACACCTGAACAGTACATGCGCCTATCAGCATATGTTGGTGCTGTGTGTATAGGTTCCTAGGTACATCGGTAGGTACACGCCCCATTGTCAGAGGCCATACACCAAATGAGGCAAACAGTGTCTGCTGTCACCACAACATCGAGTAACCAACTGTCGCTCAGTGGAGCCGAGGCAATTGCGGGATCACATGTGTGTAAGCACTGTTCTGCACACACTCTGCACGGATTCCCAGCTGTGTTAATGAGGGGCTCCACATAATGTAATCATGGATGCTGTGTCAAGGCATGGGGTGTACCCATGACAGGTATTCGTCACCCCAGCATGCTCCACTTACGGTCGTTTGAAGGTGTAGCACATTATCGTGTGTGGCTCACTGTGATATACATACCCAATGCTAGAGCACATCCAGTAAACATCACATGGACATACCATTAACTGGACTCATCCATATGTAAACTAACTGAGTTACCCATGTGAGTTCAGTATGGAGTAACAGCACTAGTATACTCCACATACAAAACACCATAACACGTGTACAAATCCCAGATGGCCAAGTGGTAAATGCAGTGACCGTTGTGCATGTTATGTTCCCGGTCCCATGTCCTGCAAGGGATGTAACGTAATCCCGAAGGCACGAATAATGCATGTCAGTTGCAGGTCATCAGAGCATGTGTAGCACACATTAGCGGGAATATGCGTTGCCCACTGCTGGTAAGCGTCGTTTAAATATGACTATACGGATATGCGCGAAACAGGGCTAAGCTTCTCCGAATATCTCGCAGATCACGGTCAATGATGTCCAGAACAGGTGAAACCAGCATTATTCACCCGTATACTAATAGCGCCTGCTCAGAAGGGTAAAACGACCACTGCCAGGAGTAGAACACGCAATCATGTATACAATCACCTAACACTATGGTAGCCAAGCTGTACCTACAGCAGGTGTGTAATGTGACAGGTTCAGACACAAACGTGCAGAGTCCAGGAAACAGTATACACCGACAAGTACACAATGAAAGGTGTAGCTTGCCTGTCACTTTCCCTGTCAGATATATATATATATATATATATATATATATATATATACATATATACATATATACATATATATATATATCTATATGTATATATATATATATATATATATATATATATATATATATATATATATATATATATATATATATATACACATATATATATATATATACATATATATAATACAGATAGAAAGGGTGATAGAGAGATATATGTTGATATATACGGATTCACCGTTATCTGGCAATATATAGATAGGTCAAAGACATTCATAAAACCTTGGAGGTACAAATAAATAGGATACTGCCAACTATGGAATGTGTCACATACCGACACACGTAACCACGAGGCTGAAAGACTGAAAGAACACAGTACTGGAACAGTAGAACCGTGGGTAATATTATCACGATATGAAGGGACATCTAGTTACCGCTGCCGGTGTTGCGGTCCACGTAGGTACTGTGTTCAACTGTGTTTGTGATTGCCATAGTCTGTGTATGTGTGTGTTGTGGGTGCAGTGTGCATTTCCATGTGACTGCAATGTGTGTGTGTGTGTGTGTGTGTGTGTGTGTGTGTGTGTGTGTGTGTGTGTGTTCACATCGTGTGTCTGTTAGTGCCAACTCGGAGGTAGATCATTACGGTAGGTGTGGGTATAGCTAGCCATAGGCATACGGTTACCACCTGTCCCACATTAGGAGGGACAGCCCCTCCCTGGGCAGTTGTGTCCTGACATAAAGCATTACAAAGGGCAACTGTCCGAGCTTGTAGGACAATATTATGTCCCATAGATTTTGTAATAATTGCATTAAATAGTTATGCTTGTATGTAAGAAACGTAAATGTTACATGCAATATGATAAGTAGCCAAAGTCCCACAACAATAAGTATGTATTGAGGATAACAGTATGTGCTATCCTGTGTACTGACTGTGGGTATGTGTCGGCCTGTAAACACCGATGTGTGTCCCGCAAGTGTCCCACAATGGCCATTTGAAAAGGTGGCAACCCATGTCAAAGACGTTCTGTTATCAACACAACTGCAATGACTGCAAATATCTGGGACAAAAATACACGAGATAGCTGTCATTTAGAAACATCCCTTTACATACCGCTGTAATTCCGGAGGTATGGAAGTATCAACCTCACCTGCATACTATATAGAAACCAATTAAAAATGGCCCAATGTATAATCCCATAACATAAGTCTACTAACTGATAGCTCTTCAATTAGGGAAGGAGCCCACACACACATATATATGGAATATGTAGAAATGCAAGCCCCACAAACCTGTATATGCTACGTACACCCACCTACATCCTCCACACTAGAAACTATAGCAATGCAGACTGTAATTACAGCACAAACATACAGTCAGTCAATTACATCTGCAGAAGCATTAACATACCTTGTGAGAGACACATTTAAAGGCACCATGTGAAATCGTAGCTGTTGTATAATGGAACAAACGGCGATGTTACAGGTTTTGTTTACAATAGTCCCTTATCAGACGGTTGGGATGACAGGTACACTCACATGTAGAACCACATACTCTAGCTGTCACACACAATCCATGGGGGACATGAATCCAAACTATACGTGTCTCTACACATAGCAGTTGAAATTACATACAACAAATCACAATACAGGCCATCTCCCCGAAGGTAGGGCAAATGGGCAACGCCCAAGTGGAGAATTCAATTATACCCCACTGTTGCCGCGTATTTGGCGAATGAAGTAGCTGCACAGCTGATGTGCAAGTAATAAGTCACTCAGGAACACCAATTGGCGGCAGGAAACCACATGTTACAGGTATCGATGTATATAAGGATGACTTGCCAGACATTCAAACCGTATGCTCATACCATAGAACTGTTTAAACAGTGTAAGAGAGATAGATACGAAAGTCCGGAATGATAGCAAGGTATGTAGAACACTCGGTATGTAAGTGTATGTATAGCCTGTTTTGTATTAATTATGTTAGTGTATGTATAGCCTGTTTTGTATTAATTAAAAGTGTCCGCAATGCATAAAGTGGGAAAATGTATTTATGTAGTGATGTCTTGCTGAGCATACTAACGCTTGTAGAAATTGTGCGTCCTACAGTGGGCCACAAGGTAAACATCACAGACACCACAAGGGATGTTACATGAGGGCTTTAAACAGAACAATTCCATACTACCTGCCGTCAATGGTAGGGTATGTTAAACAAGTACGTGCCATAGCAGGGGATAGTATATGTTGATATACTGTCATAGTAGGCATGTGTATGGGCATATAACGACAATGACATGTCTAAGGTGAGCTTTGCATTACGGGATACTATGTAAAATATGTGTAATGTATAGTATTGTAGGTAGATATGTCAGATATGCTACACAGCATAACAGGCATATCATGCATACCAAAGGTATCGTCTATTGGCATGTACAATGTACAATAACAGGAGACATATGGCTTGTAGTCACGGGACACTGTAATAGTATGATAGCTAATCTAAATGGAAGGGCTACTCAATTAACCATGCACAAAGTACATGTAATAGCTTCACAGGTTCGTAGTGGGGTACTATGCAGTCTGGCAAGTCTATGTGTAAGCATAACTACAGTGTTCACACCAGTGGCACCTCTCTAGGGTAGTGTCCTGTGAACAGCAGAGCCATGTGTTACCTGCACCTCTGCACAGTACAGCCACTGCAGTGATCCCTGGCGTACATGTGTCTTCCATCCACCAAGTGAGGTATCACATGAACAGTGCCACTGAGTGTCCCTGTGTGATGTACATAGGAATCATGTTCCAAAGCATGGTGAGTGTCCGGTTTGGGAATGTAACCCTCAAGCACATCCCACTCATCGTTGCGTGTGTGCACATATCCATGAGCATGTTGCTCACAGTGGCCTTTGCTTATGTCGCTTATGTGGAGTATATCCATTAATATTGTTGTGGACATGGGCCCTGTCTGTTCAGCAGAGGTCACCCCTGAGTATGTAGTATGCAAATGTGTACAGATATGGTGTCCATAGTTCTGCCGCATACTTTAACCGTCGGAGCTCAATAAACGTCATGGCGTGTGAATGTTGTGGTATGTAAAGCCATAGCTGTTGTGTAAGGTACACCCTAAATGGGGTGTTGTACCCTTGAATGTGTGTATACGTCTGGAGTTCAGAGGTACAATGGGTGCCTATGTTCCAGCTACACACCCAGTACAGATAAGTGTGGCCACGTAGAAGGATATCCATGCCACAGTGGCAATATGGTTATCACAGGAGTGGGTGCGACATACGTGTGTACTATGATCATGGACAATGTGACATGTATGTAGGGGACTGCCACCTATGTGATAGTCAGTGGGTGAATGGTGTAATGCAAAGGGGATGTTCATGCACCTTGTGTCATGCAGCTTGAGGCCATGATATTGATATCAGGTATCCATCACAGTGACACCCTTATGGAGGGAGTCAGTATCAGCTGGTGGATCAATCATGGCGCTTTGTATGCAGTGGTCTGTAAAGCTATGCAGGGAAAGTCCCTCTGTGCTAGCCTGTACCTCAGGGAAGCATATACCGAACATGAGGGGCCCTATGACTGAGGACTGTGGTATGCCATGTGCAACTGAAATACAGTAGGTACTATGGTATGCTACCCTCATTGTGTGTGTCCTGTCCATGAGCCACTTTGCATAACATCCTGAGACATAGGGGTCGATGTGCAGGTGTATGTGTATGTTGTCAATACCAGAATGGAGAAAGGTGCTGAAAGGCAATGAGAGGACAATGTAGGCTGTGTGGACCCCCGTACCATCATCAACAACCCTGGTAACTGTATGAAAGGAGTCCACCAGGTGTAGGAGCCATGCTCTGGCCCTAACAAGTCCAACCTGGGTGGCATCAAAAGACCGGAGCCCAACAATGTCTCTGTGAATGACGTCCATGATGATGTGCCCCATAGCCTTGCAGAACAGTCCAGTCAGGTGTGTAGGACAATAGTCCCACTCGTGCATTGTGGCGCCACCTGTGTGGAGTGTGATAACTGTTGCTGTGTGCCATTCAGGGGCCACAATGTCTGATACAAGGCTATTACGGAATATGGTGGCCTAGTGGGGAGACATGTCATTCAGAGGTTTGTGTACATCACAGCCTGGGATTTTGGATGGTCACATGGGGCCAGTGTCCCAGGACATATAG
Organism: Protopterus annectens; assembly: GCF_019279795.1. Classification (NCBI taxonomy): domain Eukaryota; kingdom Metazoa; phylum Chordata; order Ceratodontiformes; family Protopteridae; genus Protopterus; species Protopterus annectens. The sequence goes on along the minus strand of NC_056741.1, from coordinate 1,248,349,237 downwards.
AGTGCAGGTTAGTACTGTGTAGATGTGACCGCAGGGACACCGCAATGTTCCTGCATTGATTGCGGCCCTGTAGGGAGTGAGAGGGTGTAATGTTAGCATTGACTCCATCCGCCAGCATGTTGCCAACATCACCTGGTTCTGTAATGTTCCTGAGTAACTGTTGTATGTGAGAGCAGATGTGGGTATTGCCATTGACTACTGACATATCACCATAATGCCTTGTGGTACACGCTGGAATGTGTCGCAGTAATGTGTACGTAGCTAGTTTTGGAGTATGTGATGAGGGATCCTGTGGCCCTACCGAGGCTTACCAGTGAGCTACCCCACCCATGGGATTGTACTCCACTTTGCAACAGCCTTCACCTGTTGTTGTAAATTATGTCCATGGAACTGGACCCCCAGAGTGGTGTCCGTTATCTGGTGGGTACCATCATGGCTCTGTGTGGAATAGCATGATCCATGCAGTCGTGTACATGCTAATGAAGTGCACTGGGGTATGTTTCAGCATTTGTATGTGCATTGTCTATCTGCATGGGTCTCATGACGTTAACTACTGCTGTCATAAGACGTCTGTAGTAGGTGTTGTAGTACTCATGTGCTGTGTATGCCTTGAAGGGTGTGGTGCCGGGATGTGGATAACAAAGGTGATTAGCATATGTTCGGAATCCACCAATGAGGGGATAACCCCAGGTGTGGAACACCAGTCACATTTTGGTAGTGTTCATGTCAAGGATATTGTTGGTCTTGGAGGTGGTGTGTATGGGTTGATCCAGCCGAGTGGAGGTTATGAATCACGGACAGCGTTGGCCTAATGTGTCGGTACATGAGTGGCTATCCCAGTTAAGTGTGGGGTAGTGTCAGTCTCATATCAGTAGTACCTGTCTGAGCCCTACTGTCCAGTACACCAAGAAATAAGGTCTGGTAACCATGGGGTATGTTGTTGAATCTGTAGCTTGTTACAATGTGTATAGCAGTTCTGGACACAGTTAGTTGGACGTGGAGCACCTCTGATGCATTGTGCTAAGTAACTAGCCATTATGTGTGTACAACATAGTGGAATATGGGAACACCTCAGCTGTGGGTGTGCCGGTCCAGGTTACATGACTGAAAGGTATGGTCTGTGTATAACCTGTCATTGCAGGTGTGCTCTGCAGAGCCTAGAGGCAGGTCCCAGTCACTGCAGAGATATTGAAGTGATGCATTATAAGGAGTGCCTTGCCTGCATGCGTCAGAGTTGAAGATGTCAAGCATTGCATCACATGACCCCATGTTTTGCTTGCCAGTTCCCATTCTGGTGGTGAATGTTATTGGAAACTGTGCAAGACAGGTAGTATAGAAGCAGCAAAAGCCTTACATGTGAATTGTACTCCCAGAGCTGACAGGTGCAGGTCATCTGTGCCAAAGGATCGTGTTGTTTGACTATGTCAGTCAAAGTGGACAGATACCAGATGCCAGTGGAATGACAGCAGAAGCATAGGCAACTGTTGAAGTGACACAGTCAGTCATTGTACAGTGGTATCAGGTCTGGATGAATGCATAATGCTCCCCAGGGCTTGGCCCATACCTTCAGGGCTACAAGACTGGTGAGCTATTGCATGTCCCTGCACACGTAGTCTGTGAAGTTGCATCTCAGGGCAGTCACACTAACATGGAGAATGACAGTCGCATTGTACCTGGTGAGGTGTGGCATGGGTGCATAGGTTATGTTGCAGAACCAGTTACCCGACAGCAAGATGTAAGCAACTATCACCTTGTGTAGCCTGCTGAGTGGAAAATCAGTGTGACTGCCTACAGAGTCACCTATGACAGGTGTGTTGTGTATGTTATAACACCCTAATGGCTGTATGTGATGGGCACACATGAGTCTGTGGGCTATAAGTTGTTGTTGTGTTTGGTGATGGGGGCTGCCTTTGGTGCCTACACACAGTATGGAGAGGTACTGCACAAGTTGTCCTCGTATGTGTGACCTGTGGTGGTGGAGATCTTGTGAGACTATGTGATGAATGGGGTGTGTTGTGAATGTTACACATCCCCACATGACTGTCAGGTGCAGTCAGGGTTGGTGACAGCATTACCCCCAGCAGGGCTGCATATGTGCATCCCCCACAAGATGTAGTGTCGTATGTTGGGAGGTGAGCATTGACTGTGTACATGAGACAATTGCTCTATTGCCACATGTATGACATATTCATCATATAGACAGGCAATAGCACTGGTACATGACAGTTGGACATGCCTGTATATACAACCATGTCTCACAAGATATGTGAGTTACGTGTGTACAACAGCTGTTGTACTGTAAGCAAGCTGGAAATGTATGGACAGACAGTGTACCTGTGAGAAATGGTGTGGAATGGGCGCTATAGTAATCCGTAGCTCATGACGTGCTCACAAGTTCTGAACAAGTGCTGAGCATGAACATACAATACAGATAGGGTGTTGGATAATATCAACCCACAAGTGGTGACGACAGTCATAATTGGTGGTACCGCACTACAACCCTGCTGAGTATGGTCTGCAAGTCCATGAACCATTATCAATGTAGATGTTAGCAGTACAGATGTACATGACAGTACGGATGTTTGACTACATATACCTTTGTATGTCACAGGAGTGTTCCACCAGTGGCCTGTTGACAGAATCAACACTACAAAAGGTGCCAGAGTGACATGTGCATATCACACCGGTGCCAGCTACAGTAAAACAGGGTTAATGTGTTGTACTCCACCCTCATTGTAGTCCATACCACACAGACAAATGTCAGGCATCTGTGTATGTAAGGATGTGAATGGCCATGACCTATGAGCAATAGCTGTCTCAGTGTTGTGAACAACATACAGAATGGGCTCTGTGGATGAGGTGTGTGACATACGTGCACATTCTGATTGATGATATCAGCATTGTCACCACTCGGTGAATATCCCTGTACCTATTAACTACCACCTAGGCTGTGGTCAACATTATGGACACTGTGTAAGGGATGGTGCTGTGCAGTATACCTCCCTGAGTTGGTGACATCTCCAGGCCCCTTAGGTAGTCATACGAGGTACCCATGTCATGACAGGGTGCCATCCATGAGCACAGAGATCATTGGACAGGCATACACAGCACTCGGATGACCAATATTGGATCACATATCACCTTTAAGGGGTATTGGCCATGCATGGATGGGCGATACCAGCCTTCACAATCCTCACCTCCACTATGCAGCATGCTGTCTATCTTGCATAAAGAGATTTGCTACACTATGATGTTGGACATGCTACATGTCCATATCCTGATCTGAAAGACATACCTCATGGAGAGCCACTGTCCTACTACTAGGATCGCCACATGCTGGATAGATCCCTGTGCCATACATGTGACATACTCCTGCCATACCATGCAACCCTGTCCATCAAAGCTGCACATGTCATCCCTGTCATACATGGTGTGATGGCCGCATGGTAGATGTAGTATCAACTGTCTGGATCAGTAATGCGGCACTGATGCACCTCGCGGTGGCATAATGGCTGTCAGATACAGCTAGGAAACCTTGCTCGTACATGCTATAATTGATAACTATCCCTGCGAATGATGTCCGACTAGCCATTGTCCCATGTCTATCACATGTGCAACACAGGCGATCCGTGGCAGGATGTTGAACAGCTGTGCAGTGCTGTGTAGATGTATATGGCAAAACACATGCATGTAAAGGTTTCCATGCGTATGTGTGCATTATCACTGCTCAAGTCCATTAAGGCAGTGTATGTGTTGATATGTGACATATACACAGCATCAAGGTCAACAGCATTACCGTGGACACATCCAGGCATGTGCTGATAGGTAAGAACACCACTGCAGGCAAACAGACATGCCCACATCAAGACAGCATTCACATGGAGTATGAACAATGTAATGAGGTGACACACATATATGGTGATGATATCCGATGAATAACGGGTGTTACATGTGTGTGACACAAACATATCAGTCATGTCAGTGTCATGATGATTTGCAAAGATAACTGTGCAGATGTACTAGATTTACTAGAAATGTATGTGCAGCAGTATCGCTGTACATCTCTGAAACTGTGACCTGTCACCATCATTATGTCTTACAGATAATGCCTCGTACACACTTGCCAGTGTACAGCCGCCAGGAGGATGATGTTCTCATTCCGTACCACCATGAGAACTATGAGGTGTTGTTCAGCCATGTGCCACAGCATGCCCAACAGCGGGACACCCTGTAGCAGGATCTTCGCAGGAGGGTGAACGATGTGGGTGGCCATAACTGCACCTACCAGCAGGGGCGCAGACACTGCACGGACTTGATACGACATGCAAAACAGAGTGCCAGTGCAATTGCCAGAGAACAAGGTGGAACAGGTGGTGGGCCACCAACCCAGCCCTCACATACACCGAGGAGCTACTGGCCAGTCTGGGGACACCCTCAGAACAGCATCCACAAACACTAGCTGCCATCGTGGAGGTGGGTGTCTCCCAACCAATGAGCCTGGAGTTGCCTGGTAAGTCAGCACTGCACATATGGCTATTATATCCCATTTTGTTGCATGTTTCACTGTACATTATGTAATGTACAACATATGCAAGGTATGTGGAAACACATGCTGCATGCTACCCTGTGTATGTACACATGTGCATACTATATGCTATTGTACAGGCGAATATGTTAACATGCACAGTGCACCCTGTGGCTGTCATACAGTCATGGATAATGTTCATACCGCTTGCCGCACAGACATAAGTCTGTTGCAGATGAGACTGTCATCAGTATCAGGCATGTTAAAGCATAGATCTATTCACCATGTGGCCAGTTAACACTCGTACACTTGATGTTCGTTCCAGTCATGATATACAGGTCGCATCACCCATCATTCACACTGGCCACCCATGTGCAATATATACATTATATGCCCCATTCGGAATGTACCTTACCCGACACCTGCAGCAGTTGGAAAGACCCCAAAAGTTCCTCACCAAAAGGATAAAGGGGCTCAAACATATGTCATACGATGCCCGACTGAAGAAACTCCAGCTCTATTCAGTCGCATACCGTCTGCTCAGAGGTGATCTGTGCCTGACATACAAGGCCATGTCCAACCCGGAATTAATGGACATGCTCCACCTCAAAAAATCCAAATCCACCAGAGCCACGAGAGCAAGAGACTTAAACCTCAACACGGATATAAATAGGACGTGCTGGAGGGACAAATTCATCACCCAGAGACTCCCTACACTATGGAACAGAATCCCAGTCCATGTGAGGCAGAGCCCCTCACTGACTCTGTTCAAGAGAAATCTTGACGAGTGGATGGGAGATCGTAGGTTTACCACCCCGGAAATCATCTCTGTATCACTGCTGGACAGAGGCACAGCAAACTAATGGGTGTAGTATTCTCATCCTAAGGGGTGGGGAAAGCCACACACACTCTGGCTAGGCTTATAAATGCCCTAGGGCAGATAGCCTAGTATGAACCTATGAACCTATGAACCTATACAAACAAAATGATACACCGACATGAAACCACAGTATTTGTCATTGCTACATGTGTAGACAGCTGTGCATACAACGGTGGAGGTGTTCTACAATGGAGGCATATGTACTATACATTGGAACAACACGTGTGGTACGCAAACAGTACCACACAGTGAGCTGTGATATGGGCAGCCCTCAGGAGTCACCATTGTGTTATATGCTCCTGCAATGGGTGCACACATTGTGATGTGCCATCTGATATGTCCCAGACATGCAGTGTGTTGGCTGCAATATTGTCACACTATCCCATAACCCATACCCCACATACCAAACATACAACCCATTGTCTGCATAGCCCTGTGGATGGTGACATATCTGACATCTATGTGTGTATGTCATATGGGACAAAACAGACATGTGTGAAAAATGGCCATCACACACATTTGGCCAACAAATTTGCACACATGGCCATGGGGGATGGCCACAGCCATGTAGCCACACAGTAGATGTGATGTGTATACACCCTGTTGCACATTGTCCACACATGGTCCAATTATAGCCTTAGTTGACTGATTATACAGTTGATGTGGTACACTGGACATCCTAAAAGCCTGTGCACAGCTAGTGGAGGTGTCACTGATGTCTACCATATAAGATGTGTTGAACATTACAACTGTGTCATAGCATGACAGTAGTCACCTGTACAGCTTTCACAGACATTGACACCACATCAGGCCACAGATACTGTACATTTCTCTTGCTGCTGTAGGACATCACCGTTAGCTGTGCACCTCATGTGTGTAGTACATCAATGTCATGTGGGACATGGTGAATTGACAAGTCTGCTATGTGTGGACATGGTTGCCAGGCAGCTAAGACTCTGTAGTAGTTGTGCAGGAGTGTCATCTGTAGGTCCTCAAGTTGACCTGTCACATGACACAGCAAGGTTTGGTGTGTATACACCTCAGCATCGTGGGTCACAATCCACAGTTATGTCATGGGTATGCATACAGTTATGACTATGCTATGTGTACATATTATGCACTGTATAGCAATATAGACACCTCATGATGCCATGCAATGGCACAGTGTCTGTACTTCACACTGTATAGCAATGTAGATGGCTCACACTACCCTTCCATGCTCATGCACATTTGCTAAACATGCATTCCATCTGTAGGGCATACAGACAACAATGCAATGTGATGCCCATTACGATGCTGTACATGTGTCAGGACACCATTGTGTCAGACATGTATGCATGTTAATGCACACATCAGCAGATTACATGTCAAGGTCACGTCAGCCATGTGTACTGTTATCCTGTTCTGGTCCACATGATGTATCACAGGGATGCATGCATATCACCATGATTGTGTGAACTGCATGCTACTGATATGACACCTGCTTGCTGTAGTGTGCACCCCAGGGAGGTATGGTAACTAACACTATTAATGTCTGAGCTGCATGCCGTCTGCTGTATCACAGGCATGCTTCATGCCATCTGTCAAATCACATGCATGGTGTGTCTGCGTGTGTGTCTGTGTGCGTGTGTCTGTGTGTGTGTCTGTGTGTGTGTTTCTGTGTGTGTGTGTGTGTGTGTGTGTGTGTGTGTGTGTGTGTGTGTGTCTGTGTGTATGTCTGTGTGTGTGTGTGTGTGTGTGTGTGTGTGTGTGTGTGTGTGTGTGTGTGTGTGTGTGTGTGTGTCTATTGTAATTTAGAGTCTTTCTTTGCATTCACAGGTGATGTAGGTGCGTTACCCTCCTGTGGTCCATCTGATGTTAGTGTCCCCAGAGATACTAGCAGTGATGAACATATGCATGAGGTACAGGCAGGGTTGTCAGGGGCTGAATCTGTGCCAATGGTTGCCATCCCAGCTATGTCCCCCTCTTCCCCGCACACAGTTCTGCTGCCAACACATACCGCATCACCAGTGGCCATAGAGGAAGGACAGTCAGCGTCTGTTAGCATGGAACAGGAACGTGTGGTGGCTACAGAAGGTGTGTCTCCACACCATGGTGTCAGTGTAATGACTGCAGATGTGCCACACAAGCATGTGGCCAGTGCTGCTCGTAGAAGGACCTCTGGTAGACATGCACCTGCAGAACAGAGCGCAGCAGCTGGTATCACCAGACGCATGTTCCAGACTGTAATGGTGGCACAGGCACATGCTGAATGGCAGAACATAGAGGGGCAGAGGCTGCAGAGGGCTGCTATCCGTACCCTAAACGACAACATCCAGGCATTGGCAAATGCTCAACAGCAGATTGCTGATGTTCTGGGCAGGCGATTGGGTGACATGGTTGGAATCGTTGACCATGGCATGGCAATCCACGAGCGTAAGCTGTCTGTACTGGAACATCTGGTAGGAGTGAGGCATAGGCCACGTGGACGTAGACCAGCTACACCACCTAGTGCAGGTCAACGTGAGCATGCCACCTCACATGCCTGCTCACATAGTGCCAGTAGCAGTAGCAGTGCAGCTGGTGCTGTGCTGTCCACACCAGGACACAAAAGGCCACATGGACGTGGCCCTGGACATTCCCAGTGGGGACACAGTTCAAGTGGACATGTGTCGTCGGACAGTAGCCAATCTGTACCTCTGCCTGGTAGTGCCCGTGCAACCCCTGGTAGGCACAGGTCACATGGCCATGGCCGGACACAGTGAGCTGTACAACCTGGTCTGTACAATTTGGAGCTGTCAATAATACCCCTGTGTAGGCCTCACAAAAGGCAGAACTGTGTGCACACATGCACGCACACAGCAAACACATCTGCAGGGCACCACAACACCCACATGCATACTGAACAGACATGTCCAATCATGTCACCGGCCCTTACCCACACACATGATGACATCCATTGGTGCAGCCTGTGCCCCTGGCAAACATTATCACCCTGTGCATATGATGAAGCCTGTGCCACATCCCTGTAATCCACACCATCGGTGCAGGGACATGCTCAAATGGTCTGATGCACATGGTGAACAGAATAGTGAGAGAAGTGTATATAACATTAATTGTGTAAGAATAGTGAGAGAAGTGTATATTACATTAGTTGTGTAAGAACAGTGAGAGAAGTGTATATTATATTAGTTGTGTACTGTTAACACACACCAGACATACCATGTAGTACAGGTTTATAATGCATTGCTATATGTTCACAGTATGTGTCTTGGTAACAACAGTAACAGCATGTTAGTAATAATGCCCTGGTTCCCTTCTTATGGTCCACTTGCATGTGCCTACAGGTAGCAGTGTTTGCAGTCTCCCATGTGTAACTGTGGAGTACTCACAGGCACGTATGGCAATATCAGCATGCTATACGTAGCCTCAAGCTGACTGTTGGAAAAGCTAACATACCACAGATGTCCACACATATACTGATCCAGACGCATGTGGGCAGTTTAATAGGCTACAGTGGCTAGAGACGTGCCATCCATACCAGGTCACATCACAGGTATGTTGACATGGTGCAGGGGTTGTACACAGTGGTCCGGCCGATGATAATGTTAGAGGCCACCTAATAGCATGAGGCCTCACTGTGTAGCAGTCATACCCTGTCACATTACAGAAACATGCCCACACTCACAGGGTCAACAACACTATAATGCACACCCCATAGTGTTGAGGGGAGGACCCCTGCCTATGTGGTCATCACTCTCACAGTACTGTGCACCCACGCAACGCGACACAGAGAAAGAACATGTACAGGTAGCCAGTATGGCCGAGACCTATGACATCAACAGGGTAGTAGACTGCATCACCATGAGGGGTTAGGGATCCTGTATGTTCTGTATGGTAGCATACACCCTCACTCCATGCACCAGACAGCCATACATACACACACACACACACACACTCACACACACTGTGGAGACCACAAATGTCATACACATATGGATAGCTGATGTGTGTGATACACACACCACCCCTGCCTACGTCATGCTTTCCACACTGCAGTATGTATAGATCTCTACAACAGTGTACAGGGGTGTGTAACAACTGGGATGTAATCCCCACCATATGTGGCATATATGATCACACAAGCAAACACACATGGCAGTAGTGTGAATGATACACCTGCTATATGATGATACGTCTGACAGACATGCAGTAGTATTGGCCACATTATGTGTACCAACGCTACGTCTGGCAATTATGATGTTATATGCACATGGGAGGATGCACGTGTTACAGGTGTCAGGTGATGTACAGTCAGTAACACCTGACCGCTGTGTAGGTTTTATGTCTTCACCGTCAAGTAACAGTAACATAGCATACTGTTTGCACATGTAATGGTAGGATGGCGTGAGACATACCTGTGAGCCGTCCCCGGCAAACATCCATCTGCACAGGTGGATCACCACTTTATGTACACACATCCATCCATACCTGATGTACATCCTACCATACTGTCAGTATGTCACCATATACAGGTGTCAATGATGGGGCTGCATTGCAACTGCATGTTGTAGTTAGGCACAGATGAGTCACATACATCAGCTACTGCACATGCATGGTAGCTGCATGCACACTACAAATTGTACATGTGTGTTGGTCCTACATGCCTGTCATGTAGTCATGTTTGTATGCATTGCAATTGGTGGACATGTGTGATGACATACATAACACATGGACTGTTGTATGATATGATGGGTGTCACGGGTAACTAGTACAGAGGGAATGTGTCCTCAGTCAACATTGCTACCTCATGTACTGTTAGCATTCAACAGCCATGGACCCACCTTCCATTTGCATGTGTGTGATTGCTGTAGCCACTTGTCTGCACGGAGGACAGCAAATGCTATGCTATGTACATATGTGTTGTGTGTGTGGTCCATGCACATATGCACCGTGATTACATGTATGTCAAATCCAAACATGTGTGTTCTTTGGTGTACAGCGACAGTCATCTGTCACAGCTGTGTAAGACCCAGGGCCCCTGGTATGTGTAGAGCCGACCTGGTCATTACAGTGGTATCATTGCAATGCATAACACATGATGGAACCCTGTCTGCACATGTGTAGCCTGTACAGTTGCTGTAAACCTATGTACAGTCCACTGGTCATGAGTCACATGGTGCTGTGGTAATGTATGGCAGTGTATTGCTGGTCCTACGACATGGTGATGTCTGAGGGCTACAATGTAGACAGCAGTGTGTACCTCTGTGATCTGCACCTGAGACATCTGTGATGGCCCCTGAGTGTGTACTGGTCAGTACATGTGAGTGGCATTCATGTACGTGGGGACAGTAACACCATACTATGACCTTCTGTGTTTAGAATCTGTGTGCATGCAAGACAGCCCTTTGCAACTGCTAAGTGTGTGAGCATGCCCAGTACGCAGTTGTATAGATGGGCACACACAGTACATTCCAAACTGCGCCCTTCCATGTTTAGAATCTGTGTGCATGCCAGACGGCCCTTTGCAACTGCTAAGTGTGTGAGCATTCCCAGTACACCATTGTGTAGATGGACATACAGTACATTCCAAATGGACGTGTGATACTAAGCGTGTGGGCATGCCCAGTGACACCTTGTGTCGGTGATGTGTCTCTGTGTATGGGCATGGCCATTGACATCCTGTATAGCAGTGGTGGTCATCCAGGCAACAGATGTCCATTTTCCACATCACGATGGATGCCTACATTGAACACACTGGTTCACTGTCTTGAAGGGTGTACTGTCTGTGGCGCGTCATGTATCTATGTTGTGTTGTTGTAGTGCACCGTAGATATTTAGTTGCCCCGATCACACCACTGCCCTGTGTTTGTCTACGTCTACCTTGGGACAGTAATATGCTTTCAGACTGCTCACTCTCTATATGTTCCCTATCGGCGTCTTTGCCTTTGCGGATGATGTCACCCACCTAGAAGTATACCTCTGTGAGTGCTGTGTTCAGTAATCTCAGTGGCGCGTTCTGTAACTGCGTAATGCTGTAGTGTGATAAGGTAGTTAGGTGTATGTTTGACTCCCAGCCCTGCTTGTGTGTGTGTGTGTGTGTGTGTGTGTGTGTGTGTGTGTGTGTGTGTGTGTGTGTGTGTTTCCAGCTGCCAGGGGACAGAGTAATGCTTTTAGATGGCTCACAGCACATACATTCCCTATCGGCATCTTTGCCTTTGTGGATGATGTCACCCACCTAGAAGTATGCCTCTGGGAGTGCTGTGTTCAGTATTCTCGGTAGTGCGTTCTGTAACTGCGTATTGCTGGAGTGTGATAAGGTAGTTAGGTGTATGTTCGACTCCCAGCCCTGCCAGGTGTGTGCCTGTGTGTGTGCGTGTGTTTCCAGCTGCCTGGGGACAGAGTAATGCTTTTAGATGGCTCACAGCACATACATTCCCTATCGGCATCTTTGCCTTTGCGGATGATGTCACCCACCTAGAAGTATGCCTCTGGGAGTGCTGTGTTCAGTATTCTCGGTAGTGCATTCTGTAACTGCATATTGCTGTAGTGTGATAAGGTAGTTAGGTATATGTTCGACTCCCAGTCCTGCCAGGTGTGTGCATGTGTTTCCAGCTGCCTGGGGACAGAGTAATGCTTTTAGACGTCTCGCAGCACATACATTCCCTATCGGCGTCTTTGCCTTTGTGGATGATGTCACTCTCCTAGAAGTATGCCTCTGGGAGTGCTGTGTTCAGTATTCTCGGTAGCTCATTCTGTAACTGCATATTGCTGTAGTTTGATAAGGTAGTTAGGTGTATGTTTGACTCCCAGCCCTGCCAGGTATGTGCCTGTGTGTGTGCATGTGTTTCCAGCTGCCTGGGGACAGAGTAATGCTTTAAGATGGCTCACAGCACATACATTCCCTGTCGGTGTCTTTGCCTTTGTGGATGATGTCATCCGCCTAGAAGTATGCCTGTGGGAGTGCGGTGATGCCTGAACTCGTAGCGCGTTCTGTTACTGCATAATGTTGTACTGTGGTAGACTAGACAGGTAGATGCTCGATTCCAGGGCATGGCAGGTGTGTGTTTGGCAGTTATACTGTATGTGTGGGTGGCTAGCTGCAGGATGTGTCCAGTTTGTTTTGTTGCTGACCTATTTAATGTCTACAGCCCGCATATTCTGCCAAGACACTGGGTTGCCAACACATACAGTCACCAATAGGTCTGGTGAGTAACTGTCAGCAGCCCTACTCTTACCCTTGCTATGGTCTGAGCCATGTGATGCAACATAACACATTTGCCTTGATATTAACAACACTACATGATGCAGGTGGCACATGTGGTTACCTTTCCATTCCTGTCTAATGCATTGCTGTCATGTGGTTCACTGTTGTGACATAAATACCATATCTACATATGTGTACATGTATATGTGTGTATGTATATATACATATATATATATATATATATATATATATATATATATATATATATATATATGTCCATGTATATATGTCTACAAATAATATATGTGATATATGTAGATGTAGAGGTGGACATAGATGTGAACATATGTCTGGGGAGTTCAGCACTATTGACTATTTGTGCCGGATGATCTGTACGTGATAACCTGGGATCTATGTATATCTGCCATGGCGTGGTGTTAATGCACATCGTCTGTGGTGTTCAGGGCCACGGGTTGTTGTCGTGTAGACACCGGTTATTTAGTTGCTGGGTAGACCATGGGACATCAAATATGGTGATGGTAGGGAACCTGTTGCCAGTTGTGTGTGGATCTGAGCAACACTGAGCAGTGGTTAATATGTTGGAGGTTTGGTATGGGTCATATAACTATTCATTAGAAGACTATACTATGCAGATGAGGTTGACTATGGTGTATCACATTCATCACCAGGGTGTGCTGCTGGTCTCTGGAGTGTATGTGTGTAGTCAGCCAGGTGCAGGTCTCACATATAGTTGATAGTATGGGAGGGGGGTCAGGCATACTGTACGTACATTGCAGAACTGAGCCTCAGGAGTGCTCCTGCCTTAGCAAACCTCAGCTAGGGGTGTGTCTATACCTGCCTGGTGACATTGGGAGGGATGACAGCAGTGGTGGGGTAGTCAGGGTGTCCAGGCTGCACAAACAGGTGTTGATCAGCACAATCAGCTGATGACATGGCCAGCCCACACATGAACAGTACACTAATGCGAGCAAGCAGCATACACACATATTTCATCCACACTCTACACCACCGGTGTATACCTGCAGGGACATTTCACGACACAGTCCAACCAAATAACACGGGCTGCAGCAGGTAACATATACCAACATGTGCAGGGGGCTGGGGCAGTGCGGATGTGTATGCTGCCGAACAACCCTTACTGGGGTGACATAAGACTTTAATGACCGGGGGTGACTTACCAGGGTCTACATGGGCTGGCGATATTGGAGCACTATGGGGTGGACAGAGACTTCCTACAGCAGCTTGTTGACCTGTGCCTAACACATCACACAGGTCGAGGGGAATGCATCACAGTGGATACCATGGGATGTGTTGTCCTAGGTGTACTAGCCACAGGTACCTCACAAAGCACAACTGGCAATATCATGGGTATCTCACAGGCATCTGCATCCAGAGTATTGCACCACTTCACAGATGCTATGTCAACACATGCTAGTGAGCACGTACAGGTTCTCCACATAAGTGATTAGTGGACAAGCAATATGAATCTGTTCCACCACATGGATGAGTACCCTGAGGTACTGAGTGCTATAGCCTGCACACGTAGCACCACCTGGGGAGCAGGGTAGGGTCTACACTCAGTGCAGGGGCATACCCTCCAACAGCTAGGCCCTATGCAATGGCCAGGGCATGACATTGAATGAGTGTGCTGTCTGCCCTGGAAGCTGTGATGTGTCCAATATATGGCGTCTAACACAGCGGTAGCACACCAATGCCTATGTGGACATCCCCTACAGTTTCCCAGTGGGGGATGCTAGGTAAACACTAGTGTAATGGCTTATAACACCCATCAGCAATGCACACACACCTGAACACTCACACCATACTGAGGCGGATGCACAGGCAAGACATATACATGTGCATGTGTTTGGGATGCTCGGTTCACAGTTCTGGTATCCAGACACATCTGTGGGGGCTCTGCAGTATTCACAAGTTACATGCATACATGTTGTTATGTTATTTGCTATGCTACACAATGTTAGCCTGCAGTAACAGTTGCAGCAGAAACGGCATGGGGCAGGGCCACACAGCCCAACACCACTGCCAAGGCCTGTACAGGCACAATGTGACTTGGTGAAGGAACTACCTGTGTAGGGCACAGTCGGCGACAGCCTGTGTACAGTATGACCTGCCCTTGGCACAGAGGCAACACATGACATATGCACTGACACAGTAGGTACCCACGGATTTCCCCTCTCTGACCTGCACACAGTACAATGGATGCCAAACATTACAGTACCTGTGCTCGGCCATGTATTAGAGGTGCACTGTGTGCATCTGACATAGGCAGCACTCCAGCACCGTCCTCAAGTCCGTAACACAACCAGGGTATGTCTATTGACCTAACAAGTGGCGGTTGTATTACAATGTGTACTTACCCATTGCTTTGGTATGTATGTGAGCATACAAGTGACTGTGGTGGCCAAATGTTAGGGCAGCAGACAGTACACGTCCATAGTGGCACCATGACCTCTGTAGCACATATGGGGTTCACAATGGTAGCCTGTAGTACACAGGGTGTCCTACCCACTGCAGATTATGAGCTGACCATCATGTGTGTCCGTACAGCCCACGCACGTCCCATGCAGCTGGACAGATGTGGACCAATACAGACAAATGATATACAATGGCCTATGGATATGCCCACTGACTGACCCCAACCTCGTATGACACACACAGATGACAGCAGGCCAGGCTGTTTGATGTAGGATGTGTAATAAGATGCCCAACACCACTGTGCTGCTAAGTAATGCTGGGAACTGATGTACCCTGGTATCCCTCCAACCAGCAATTTAGGCAGGTCCACACACTGATATGGAGTACCTGGCAGACCAGTCCAGTAGTGGCAGATGTGTACAACTGTTGACTGTGCCCCCATCACACTTACACATATGAGAGTCATGTGCACCACCCATGGTGCTGTGTAGGACTGTGGTTGCATGTCCCCCCACACTATACAGACATGTAGCAACTGTCAATGCCACATGACCATTAGCTAATCTGCAGACACAGCATGTCACCTGTCTGTGTAGAACGGAGGGGTCAGCCACACAGTGCTAACTATCTGGACATGTGGCACATGCAATACATTTGACCATACTTTGCATGCTCACACACATGATGGTATTGTCAGTCTACAACATGCGCAACAGTCATACTGGGCATGCTCACACACTGAAACACAGGACGGCAAAGCATGCACACACCAGTAGTCTGGACATATCTGCCAGTACATTGCTATACTGTTGGATGTCTACGCTGTATGGTGTTTGCGGTGTATTGTCTGTACATATGCCATGGTCTATTGTTCAGTCACATGAGCTATGTGTGCAGGGTACGTCTACCATCACGTGTATAGGGCAGTTCTTTGTTTGCGGACAGGCCGACGCCTTTGGATACAAACCGGGTAAGGCACAGTCCAGCAGGTGGGAGCTGTTGTGCATGGGTTTGCATGGTATTCAGCACTGCTGACCTCTGGTCACAGCCCCTTATACACGTTTACACTCCACATTTCTTTGACAGGGCACTACTGGCATACTGGTAGGCAAACACGCTTACAGCCACTCGCTCTCCGACATGTCCTCTTACATTTGTCACTCACGCTGGGTTTGTGCGATCCCTTGTGATGCTTATTACATCGGACTACATGACTACAGTATTGGGTATGTGTAACCATTTTGCGATGGCAGCCGTTCAACTGTACGGACTCGGCGGTCTGTCCAGTGACATAATCATATTATATGCGTGTTCCTCATATGATCTGCTCTCATCTGCCTGATACATGGGTACCCTGATACTCTGCAATGCTGACATGTGGCTTGAGTTTGTTAATGCAGTGATCTGCTGAGCCATGCTACCGCATACCAACTGCACGTTGACCACCTTTCAGATTGCACGATGGGAGACTGTAGGAGTGACACCTTTCCCACTTTGCATGGGACAGTCCCTCATCACACATTACATGTGACTATACCAGAACTCTCCACCAATTGGGGACACATTTCTGCAGACTCAGGGACAGGTCATGAAAAACAGGGACACATTTGCAAATGTAGTGCTATTAACTTGACACATTGACAGAATTAGAGCATATGACATAATACACATATTGTGATGTAACAGTTGTTTATAACTCTTACTTATTGTCATTAGTCAGTGAGTATAATTCACCACCTTTCCTTCAACAGCCACTACATTTAGGAGGGATTAAGAGGGATACAGTTAGACTTTCAGTCAAACTCAGGGACGTACCTGTCATTCAGGGACAGTTGAGTGGTATGGACAATACTCATTGCAACTGTCCTGATTAGGGGACCTTCTCATGTTGTAGGTGTGTACTGGTTGCTTGTTACAGGTCTTGTATACCTGACACGTCGATATGTCATATGTAGTAGCATAAGCAACTATACTGCTGCTAGACTATGCTTTGATTTGCTCCGATATGTATATTTCTGTACTATGCATGGCTGTATGTATGTTCTGCCCTTGTACATCTGATAGTTCTACAGACCAGGTTCCACTTTGGCCGTTCAGACTGGTGGCAGACCTATTGACCCTATACATAGAGCTATCACATGCATTGAGGCAACACATACCCACAGCATACCTCTCAACTGTCCCTGATTTACAGGGCCGTCCCTGATTTTGAATCATATTTTAACTCTGTCCCTCTTAATCCCCCCTAAAACTAGTGACATTTGGAGGAAAGGTGGTGAATTGCACTTAATGAATAATGACAATATGTAAGAGTTACAGACTTCTTTTACTTCAGAAAATGTGTATTAATTCATATGCTCTGATTCTGTCAATGTTTCCAGTTAATAGCTCTAATATTTTAAATGTATCCCTGATTATCCTTGTGTTTACTTGACTTATCCATGATTCTGTTGCAATTTGTCCCCAAATGGTTGAGAGGTCTGAGCCACAGCCAGTAGTACATGGACGACCTCCACGGTTTGCATACGTTAAGGTTATTCATGTAGCATTATAATTGATAATACTGTTTCCTATTACATGTAGCTGTTACTGATACAACAAATTGATGTCTGACCACTACACACACTATATAGCCTCCATTTCTGAACTCACAGGCCCAGACCTCTCAACCAATTGGGGACAAATTTCAACAGAATCAGGTACAAGTCAGGAAAAAACAGGGACAATCAGGGACAACTTTAAAATATTAGTGCTATTAACTTTATACATTGACAGAATCAGAGCATATGAATTAATACACATTTTCTGAAGTAAAAGGAGTTTGTAACTCTTAATTATTGTCATTATTCATTCAGTGTAATTCACCACCTTTCCTCCAAAAGTCACTAGTTTTAGGAGGGATTAAGAGGGACAGAGTTGAAATTTGGGTCGAAATCAGGGACGTCCGTGAAAATTGGGGACAGTTGAGAGGTATGCACAGGCCATGTGCCATAACTGTCATTTTGCAAGACACAACTGCCCAGACAGGTGTGCCCCTCACAGGCATATGGGTGTTTAACCTTTTCTATTATGCTATCATCTACCTGAAGTGGTCAGCAACTTATGCACTTTCCGTCAGTAGCAGAACTCACATACCAATGGGTGTGACTGAACATCGTATCAGGAACAATGCATAACACCCTGCGGGACACATTTAGATGATTGATTCTATTAAGCAGACACATTCACAGTCACAGAACATATGTATTCATTCACGTTTGTCGAGGTACATGCTGCTTACTCATACATGTTGTCATCTGTCATTACCTGTATTCCGCCACCTGTTCACCTAATATCAGTAGTTCTGGCAGTGTTTCTTTGGACTTTGTTACATTCTGATACATAACTATGGACGTCCATGCTACTTGGGTACACGGCACTGTGTAGGTCTCTATGTATTCCCCGATGGTTTACAAACTATCCGGTAGATGTGCTCTTCAGGTTTGGAAGGTGTAGGCGTATTCTATGCCCACATAGGAATATTAATGACTTACACTGGGCGGGCCTACTACATCTCTGCCAACCAGCACCTGCACACTTAAGCCCATTAATGCATACCCATGGTCCACCTACCTGGCACTCCCCTACAGCAGCTGTGACAAATACTTACTGCGAGCGCAGCTGGGGTATGAGCACGCCCCTACACATTGCCCACTCTCTCCATCTCGGGACACATGTCGTACGTTTTGTCAACCCATGTATTATCACACTTGCACAACCTACTGTTCCATGTACATCTACATCCTGCTCACATCGATGACTACAGGTTCACATGTACCCTGAATTTTTGGGGTCCCGCAAGGGACACCATTATCCATGTTTAAAGAGTAGACCTTGCAGAACTCTCCCACTGGTCCTTTCCTACCGGTGTTTTGGACAGCGGCAGTGTATTGATCTGTATTGCATGTCTGTATGTCTGTCCGGCCTAGCTGGGCGATGTGGGGGGTGCAACATCTCTTTATTGGACCTGCCAGTCACAAATGCCTGGGCTGTAAATATGTTACCCCTAATTGCTGTGAAGTAACCTATTTATGTGAATGTGTATATCTACACTGACATATAGTTTGTTTTGTGTGTATGTGTATATATCACTACCTGTTGTTTGTGTATATATATCTATCTATATATATCCGTAGTATATCCTTGTGTGTGTGTGTGTGTGTGTGTGTGTGTGTGTGTGTGTGTGTGTGTGTGTGTGTGTGTGTGTGTGTGTGTGTGTGTGTGTGTGTGTATATATATATATATATATATATATATATATATATATATATATATATATATATATATATATATATATATATATATATATATATATATGTGTATGTCAATCATTATAGCTATTTGTATATATACATTTTTATCTATATATACATATGTGTGTCCGTTAACCTATACATTTCCCAGACATGGACACTTACACATGCGTATTGGTTTTATCCCTGCTTCAACAGCATACTATTCCCTTAGTCATTCTGACACCGGCACTTCACTCCGGTGAACTTGTGCTCAGTATATTGCACGTTGTGCAACAGACAGATGTCACAGGTTTTTCATGTCTGGGGTGCTGCTGCTAGCTGGGTTCTGATAGTGTCATTCGACCTATTCCTTGCATGAGCAACCTATTATTTCTGCTACTGTGTTTTTTTCTGTACACATTCATATTATTACTGTTGAAAGGATGTGTGTTTGTGTCACTGTGACTGTACGTCGACAAATTGTTGTCTTCATGTAGTTGTGTCTTTTTGTTTTTCCCGGTTTGGGGTTGTCACAGCAGAACTCCGTTCCCCTCATGGGTGGCATATAGGTTTTACGTGCCATGCTGCCAGACCTGACGCACAACGTCCGACAACGATACGCCCATTCACGCATGTCTCCACGCAAACGACGCTCTATCTGGGAATCGCAACTACGTACTAGCTAGGGTTACCACCTGTCCCACTTTGTGAGGGACAGTCCCGCTTTGAGCAGTTGTGTCCTGCGAAAAACGGACAAAATGGCAGGTGTCCTAAGATTATTGTACGAAAATATTTCCTACGTTTTCTTTCATAGTTTCATAAAACAGTTATTTTTTCTCTGAAACACCTACATGTGATATGAAATAGCATAAGCAACTCAAATGCTACACGAATAAGCTTTTATTTTGGCAGAAAGGTGAAGTTCTATCATTTGTACTGGTCATGGGTATGTTTTGTCCTGCAAATCTGACATTTCTACAGAAAATGTCTCACTGTGAGCATTTGAAATGGTGGTAACCCTACTAGCTGACCTCCACGGGCCGCTCCATTGCACCCGGCGCAACATACTCTATCACTTCTGTGTCCATACTCGCATATCCATGGTTTCTCCTGCACACCCATGTTGAGTTTCTCTGCATAATAGACATTATACACCTGATATCACAGCCATGACACACCTTTACACATTGCCCTCTCATGAGTGTTGGGGCCCTACACACATTTTGTACCGCCTCGTGTATTCACAGGCTCACCATCCATTAATATTTGCACATACGTGCCTTTTCTGGTGTTATGCATTATGAACAATTTGCGTGTTACAAGTGTAGGTGGTCGCAACATGTCCTATATTCCGTCTGTTTACAATGTTGACGTAGCACTTCAACGATGTTTTGGCCACTGTTATAACCCTGCCTCTGGTGTGGAGAGCGGTGCTCTACCCACACTTGTGCAGCTTTATGTGACATACGCTGCGAGCACTTCATAATTCCTAACTTGCTCTGGATTCCCTTCACAACCCTTAGGTTTGCTTTCATCTTTCAGCGTTCCTAACATATATATATATATATATATATATATATATATATATATATATATATGTAGCTATATAATTGCATATTTCTGTTATGTCTGTGGATATTTCTCTATACACACATCTATATAACTATATATATATAAAAGGTACAGCTGTAGAAGACAACATACATTTGCTATGCTAATAGCTGCGTACACCCGCGCAGGCCCACTTGCATCTATTTATTCTGAGTTACATATGTTTACAGGCACGTCTTTAGAATTACATGTGCCTTATTCCTTATGACAGTACCACTTTGATGGAATCCGGTTAACGGACCCATGCGAAAGTGATCACCTTTACATGTATAACTGTTGGCTTTACAGCACAGAGGCTTTTATTATACAATTAATATGTGCTATAGTCGTACTTGCACTGGGAATGCCTTTACGTTGGGCGGATGCTGTAACCACTACACTATTGGTGTTCTGGCTCATTTATATGTATACCCATGGTTCATAGCTACTCTGACATACACCTCACCGCTTCCCTTACACAGCAGGCATCCATTCTCCTGCTGGGAAATCCACAGTACTACAAGTTGGACATTCCCTGTTTCCTACTGCTCAAGACCCGTGCTGTGAGTCTACTCACTCCAAGGATATTCAAAACCCCTATGCTTATAGTCCTCACACATATGCATGTTGGATTGCCAGGGTTTTCATGTGCTGTTCCGGGTTTAGGCTCGGCCAACTGGTGACTAGCACTGCCCTGGTGCTGTTCAAAGATCAGACGTAGCACATGGCCAGAGTTAGTCCAGAGTTTCACAGTCTACCTGTGTTTACAGACGCAGGTGTTTGGGCACCTCTGACCACATTATTGGGTCAGTGCTACATAATTTAGGGTGGGGAGTGGTTCCACTACATAATGCAGGTTGAGGGGGTGGTTTCCCTTCCCATTTGACTATTTCATTCATTTATACATACAATGAATATTATTCTGGACATCTGTTATGAAATCACTACAGCTATGCAATAGTCTAGTCAACAGCTGGGACAGTTGGTTGGTGTACTTCTGTGTACGGACCTCTCTGATAGTCGGGGACTCGTGTCTACAGTGACAGGGACAAGGCTATGACAACTCAGGGACAATCACGGACACTTCTACCATATTAGTACTATTAACTTGGAACATGTTGACAGATTCATAATACTACTAATTGTCTGCAGTTAAATGCATCTAGTACTCTTCATTGTTGTGAGTAGTCATTCTCATTCAACACCTTTCCCCCAAAGGGCACTGGCTTTGTGAGTTTTTAAGGGTCTGGCCAGTTATTGTGTGAATGCTCTGACCATTGGTATCGTTGACATTGTCATATGTACGGGTTGTACTGTATTCCGTTGACTACGGTTGGCACCTTTTCACATGGCCAAGATGGGACATTTTTGGAACACACCTGGTTTTACATGCCGACACATACCCACAGTTAGTACAACGGATAGAACTTTACTTATTTGCCGACATAAAAGCCTATTGTTGTAGCGGTTTATTTGCTTATTGTAACATTTAGGTATTGTAGATACTGCAATAATTATTTTCTGCTACTTGTACATAACATATGGGACATAATTATGTCCTACAATCCCAGGACATTTGCCATTTGAAATTTCTTTTGTCAGGACACAACTGTCCAACGATGGACTATTCCTCGCAAAGTGGGACAGATGACAACCCTACTGCGGACACCAGACTTTTTGGGCCAACACATAGCCACGGTCACTGCAGGTTTAGAACAGTCATTTGTTTCCTAGCTGTAAGCCTTATACCTTTGGCACTTTTGTTGTTTGCCTGTTTCTTGTATGACTTACGTTTATTCTATCCTGACGTGACTGCTTTAGGCAACTGTTACATGCAGTATGGTGCATAGTTATTCCCTAATGTCACAAGACATTTGGCATTGTACCATTGTTGGTCAGGTCACACCTACACACACATTAATTGTCCCACACACAGTAGATCAGGGGTATCCTGTTTACGTCAGTGCCTTCATCACCCTTATACCATGTGCCACTATGCGAATGTGTGCAATATATTCTCCCGCTTATTCATGTTGGGACACGTGCGTCACGGGCAGGTGTTTGATCCTGGGTGGTAGGTTATGCATGACCACTTAGGGCTGGACAGTGTCATGCACCTCTAATGCACATTCCAACTTGTGTCCAGATATCTACTGGACTGGACTTTGTGTCTTCCATTCTAATGTTTACACAGCTTACATATCCCATGAGGGATATCCAAAAATTGGACCAATTTACAACAAGCGAAATAACGAACATCTTTTTGGAGTCATGAAAATGTGCTGGGGTTTTACATGCAAGGGATACATAGTGTGCAATCCTGCAACTGCCTAGGGTGACACTACCTACTACATATGCATAGTGGTCACTATGTGTAGCTGTGGCTGCACCAAACCAGTAGGCCAAGTATGGCTGAATTTGGTGGACGTTCAGGTATGGGAGCGGGTTGTGTGATGTGGAGGGGATACTGGGTAGTCCATTATGCATCCAAGTGTGTTGCATTTGTTATGGCCAGTTCCATCAGGACCAATCTGTGGGTATGTGCCGGTGACATGTTTATCGATTTGTATCGAACATTTCAATATTCATATGTTTGTGGGATTGTGTTCTACAGTATGGCCTATCTGCTTGTATTGCAGCTGTTTATACATGTGTTTGTGCTTCTTTCAGCTTCACCCGCTGCTCCCTCATACACCTCCAGTTCACCTATTCAGCATACGACACAGTATCACCTTGGAGGATTGTACCATTACCCATCCCCACACAAACACACAGATTCCTCACACCCCTTACATCACTGCTTTGGTTGTTGGCCCATGACACAGCCAGAGTAACACACTGAATACCCTACATGTGTCAGGTACCTGTCTGGTTGTGTGGACTACCCTGCCATATTTGCTTTCCACATGCTATACCTCAAGCACATAGGTACACGCCCATACTTAACTTTCATTACATGGTTGGTTTACCCGGGTACTACCCGTTCAACTGTGACACATCCTGACAAGTTCGGCTTGTACCACTGATTTCCGGATTTTGGCAGCCTGTTCTACTCATTGGTAGGATGCCACCTTTTCCTATGTCCAGGAAGGGATATATTCCATACACATATCTGACTGTACTGGACTCCACATCCCCACAGTCAATGGCACAGATAATACTGTTCCTTTCAGCCCACGTTTCCTTATTGTTGTAGCTGTTTATATGCGCCTTCTGTTTCGTTTACATGCTTATTCTATTTCCTATCACATTTGGTATGTGAAATATGGACATACCTTTTGTATGTGACTATTACATGCCTTGTGGGATATGATTCGGACATACGGTCGCTAGATATCTACATTTATCGTATATTTTGTTATGGACACATCTGCCCAGCTGTGTACCCTCCCTCACCTTATGGGTCAGCTGGTGACCCTCACCATTGGGCTGAACTTACCTACTGGTGGCTCGCTAACATATGATGCATTTCACTTCCACTTGGTATAGCTATCTAAACTGCATTGGACTATGGCCACATGGTCTTCCATGCCATTTGTTCGTGGGATAGGGACCCGTTATTCCCTACCATGCATTTGTGTTTGCTTTTTCACTTTGTGTTCGCAGGAACTTTCTTGCATGCTTTGCATACATTTCAGTATCCATGGACACTGACAGATTTGATTAAATATCTTGCAACTTGTTATATGCAAGCATTTTAGGTTGCACGTTGACAGCTGCCATTTCCACGCTTCCGTGCGGCACTTTGACACGCCCTATGCACTCGTGCTCCTTTCCTGTGTACGTGGCTGTATGCAGCGCCTTCATTAATATGCATTTGGCGCTACTGCGCCATCTTCATGCCGCACTGTCGGCGCAAGCCTACCACCGTCCTTGCGCCGAGCTTCATGAATCCGGGGGACTGTGTCATTTATGTTGTAGCTGTTTTCCACATGTGAATGTTTGTACCTTCTGAGCTGCACAACAGAAATTATAATATCAGAAGCAGTTATGTGACTGTTTAAACATCTGCAGGATGCTTCCTGTAAAAGAACAGGTCTGAGGTTCACTTTGCATGCTGTTTAATCTGACAACTCCTTTAATGCAGAGGTGCTGAAGTTCCAAAGGCAGGCTCTAAAATCAAAATGTTTTAGAATTGCAGGCTAGTGAGTATTTGGGCAGTCTTGTTTGCTGAGAGGTTTTTACAGGTTCTAATCCCCACATGTAGACAGCTGAATCTATGTGCATCTTCAACAGTACTCCCACCTGCTACCAGAATGAAACACTTTTTTCACTATATTAAGTCTTACTAGGATACCAGACAATACTGGATTGGTTTTGCTGTGGCTAATTTGAAGGTCCACATGAATTAAACCTGTAAGTATTTGAGCTGCATAATCTTTGACTCTGTTGATGATTTCTGTCTGTGAAAATTTAAAGCCCATGTAATGAAATCACTAGCACAAAACAGTCTATTTGTGCCTTACTTTTAACTACTGTTTATGAATTAATGAAGTAAAAAAAATGGAAAGCTGGGAACCTGGAAACTGAAGCATATGATGCACCTCCATTAACAGCCAGCTAATAAGATAACCTCGGATCCACAGAGGCTCTGAAGGTTCTATTTTGCAAGTAACTGAAAAGGCAAAACAATGCTGAAACTGTTCAGGTGTAAAATGAATCTCCTACTGCAAGCAATGATTATTTTATTAAATGAATTTTTTTTAGGTTTATAAACACTACCCCAGTGACCTAACTCTTTCACTGATGTAAAGGCAGAGTTTAAGCAAAACAAGTCCATAATAGCTCTTTTCCACTTACAGATAAAATTTTGTTGTATACACAACAGGCCAAAGACTTCTAAATGGGAATTTAACTTTATTGGTACAACCACTGAAATTTTTGAATAATAAATGGATAATACAGACATCCTATGTATATCCAAGAGACAAGATGGAAGGGCAGTACAGTGAAGCCACTTGGCTTGGGATCCAGAGTCTGCCACTCAGGAGGTGGACAGGCTGAAAATTGTGTGGGAATTGTGGTGAGAGATAGGCTTCAGAAGGTAGTAAGGGATATCATCAGAATTAATGATAGAGTCATGGCGATCAAACTCCAGTGTAATGATAGGGCGGTATTCATAATCTCAGCCTATGCCCTACAGCAGGGTTATGAGAATGAGGAAAAGAGTTCATTCATACAGCATTTGCAGGACCTACTAGATAAAGCAGGACATGAATTGGTGTTGATAATGAGTGATATGAATAAACATATCAGGACAGAGAGAACAGGCTATGAGGACTGCCTGGGTCCACATGGGTGGGGCAACAGGAATAAAGAAGGAGAGGCCTTTCTAGACATCTGTCTAGCAAATGACTTAGTAGTAGCCAACACATGGTTCAGAAAGAGAGACAGTCACAAGATAACATACAAGAGTAGCCAACATGCAACTCAGGTAGACTTCCTCCTAGTGAGAAAAAGGCACCGGGGTAGAATTGGTGATTGCAAAGCCATCCCCAGTGAAACAGTCATCACACACCATAAACCACTGGTTGCCACAATCAGCTGCAAGTCATGGTCACAGAAGGCTCTAAGGTGAACAGAGACCAGGCTGAAGACTTGGAAGTCGACTGGAGAGAAAGTACAACAGTTCAAGGAATTACTCAGGTATCTACCACCCCAGAAAGATGAGGAAATAGGTGGAGGTGAAAAAGAATGGCAGCACCTCAAAACAGCATGTGTGAGGGCTACAGAATAGATATGTGGCCAAGCAAGGTATGGAAATAAGGTACACAAGGAAAGCTGGTGGTTGTTTGCAGAAGTCCAGGAAGACATCAAAAGAAAGAAGGAGTGCAGTAAAAAAAAAAAAAAACAGATAGAAAAGATTGACCAGGCTAGGAAGGAATAGTGGATGGCTAACAAAGAAGCTAAGAAAGGAGATGCAATAGCAAAGAATAGGGCATTGGAGGCACTCTACCATCTTCTGGAAAGTGACTCAGTAGTTGGCACAAATAAACTATAACAGGTGGCAAGGCAAAGACAGAAAGATAAAGAAGATAGTCAAACACCCTTCATGAGGGATGCCAGCAATAATCTGCTCACCAGTCCACAGGACTTCAAAGGCAGATGGAAGGAGTATTTCTAGCAGTTTCTGAATGAAGAAAACACCACAGAAGCTGTACTGCATCAGAAACAGCCTACGATGAGAGAAGAAGAGGAGGAGCCCACTCTAGAAGTAAGAATAGCACTAAGGAAAATAAAGTCAGAGAAAGCAGTAGGTTCAGATAAGGACACTGCAGATATGATAAAGATGCTGGATAAGATGGGGAGAAATGACTGTTGAGGGCACTCATAGCAGTGTGGAGAGAAAGGCATTTCCCAAATGACTGGAGAAAAAGGATACTCCTGCCAGTGTACAGAACAAAGGGGATATCCACAACTGCAGGCAGTAAAAAGGCATCAACCTCCTATCACATTGCATGAAAGTTATAGAGAGGGTGATTGATAAATGGATATGCAGAGTAGTAGAATGTAAGATGGAAGATGAGCAGTTAAGATTCAGTTCAGGATGCAGCACAACTGACCCGATGTTTGCAGTGAGACAGATAGTTGAGAAGAAGCTAGAGATGAGGAAAGAGTCCAACTGGGCATTCCTAGACTTGGAGAAAGCATATGGCAAGGTCTCAAGAAAACTGATCTGGGCAGTACTGTGGTGGTTTAAAGTCCCAGAAACATTGCCAGAATTAGTGCAGGCTATGTACAAGGACATAATGACTCAAGTATGAAGAGTGTTTGGCCTCACATAGGGGTTCAAAGTGGGAGTGGATGTACACCAGGGTTCAACTCTGAGCCCATTGCTGTTCATACTGGTGATGGACTACATTAGCTAACAAGATGGAGGGGGCAGATCAACAAAGTTGCTGTATGCCGACAATGTGGCATTACACTTAGACTCTGAACAAGACTTCAGCAAAGGATAGGGGAATGGAATGCAAAACTGAAGACACATGGGATGAAACTAAGCACAGATAAGACAGTGGGAGTCTATATCATATTGTCGTATGTTCAAAATATCAAACGGCTGCAATGTCGATAATGTCATTCAGCAAAAGTTTTTGTGAGATCGCCGTACAGTGAGGATCAGAAAATTTGCCCTTTCCTCGCTGTAGTGTGATCTTGGAGTTGGTATATATAATTAGCGGGGGCTGTGGGGGGCCCCCACAAGAACAGTTTTGATGAATGGCATTTTTGATATTATAGCCATTCAATATTTTGAACATACAATAATATGATACAGATGCAGACAATGGTAATGGCAGCAAATTGGGAAATCAGAAGAAGCTGAGAATTGAGATAGAAGGGAAAATAGTGGAATAGGTAAATAGCTTCAAGTATCTGGGAGGGGTGATTGATTGAGGAGAGAGGAAGTCTGAATGAAGAGGTCAAAGCTAAAATCAGAGGGGCTGCAGCCAACTAGCATAGAGTCTCAGGTGTATTATATGACAGAAGAATGCCAAATAAGCTGAAAAGTAAGGTGTAAAATACAGCGGTGTGACCAGTACTACTGTATGGTACAGAGACCTGGGCAGTAAAGGCAGAGTAGATGAAGAAGCTAGAGTTGATGGAAATTAAGTGCCTGAGAAGGGTGGTAGGATGGACACTGTAGGACAGATGAAGAAATGAGGACATAAGAGCAAAAGCCAAAGTAGCTCCATATGTAGAAAAGATCAAAGAGAACAGATTATGGTGGTTCAGAAATATGTGCAGAAAAGCAGAAGACAATCTGGTGAAGAAGATTTGTGACAGACAGGAAGAAGATAAGAGGAAACAAGGACATCCAGTAAAGGGGTGGATGGATTGTGTGAAAGAAGATATGCTAGTGTCTGGCATGAGTGTTGAAGAAGGCAGGAATGTGGCACTGAATCAAGAGAGATGGCGACAGTTAACACAATACTCCAACACTGTAGAAAAATGGGAAAAAAGGGGGCTGATGATGATGATGAAATGGAGCAAAGAAATAGGCCAATATGACTCAAAATTGATTTTTAGAACTTTAGATGAATACCATAAGTGCATTTTCAGAGCTCTGAGAAAATTGCAGAAATTAAAAGAAAAAGTTCTTGGGGTCTGAAAGACAGTAGCTCATGAATTCTCTAAACCAAAGATTCTCTTTAGATAAATTATTTCTGTTTAGCTAGAATTCAATAGTAAAACCAAATGAACTCGGCTCTTTTAGCTATGGGTGGTGACACTTCATTGAAGGAACTTTTGTACTCTGCAGATTAGACACCAAAATAAGCAATTGTCCTTGAGAAATCAATGATCTCCATTGAAAATCAAGCATATAAACTAGTCATGTTTTAAATACATAGACATCAGTGTCTTAAAAACAAAATAAAATTCCTCCTTCAAATAACTCACAATGTTTCTAGTAAAGGAGGCAACCTGTTAATGCTTTGAAAAAGGTAGCTTCACCTGTACACTCTTTAAATCATTGTCTCCTCTGCCTGTCAATAATTGATAGTTACTCCAGTGTTTAAATCAGGTATTTACATACACCCCCTCATATTTAACTCCTTTTTTACTAGCTTCTACCCCCCAATATCACTTCCTAATCCCTTCCTTTCTCATTGTTTATATCTTTCTCCTCATATCTAACTATATAATGTTTACACATAGTGTGAATAGTCTTGATTTTTGAATGTCCCAAATTACTGAAACCGGTTGAAATGTCCAGTACCCTTACTTATTGCACAGTTTGATCTGAACCTTGCAGTTCAACAAATGAAAATGTGTTAACTATGTGATGGATGGAACCTTCTGAAGTTTCTAATTCTGTAATGCTTTATTGCAAGTCCTATAACAAACTATAAATAATTCCTTTAATACCAAAGTACAATTGATTTAATATTGTATCAGAACTACTAATTAATTTTGATGTAATTTTCCTGGCAGAACACGAAAATAGTCCAGAGGGATCAGTGCACTAACACACACAAGAAATTCAAACAAATAAACTAAATAAGCTCTGGTAACGTCATAGTTACCTGTACTAGTCTGGGGGTACAGCCTTCCACATAAAATGTCAGGTTGGCCATTTAGTTTAAGACATTCAATTTAGTGTCCATTAGGTCCTAGAATAAGCTTTGCTACCCATTCTAGGTACACTTTGCTGAAAATATCTCAACATTTTTATTATTAGAATGTTTTTTATTGAAACTGGGTTTGTGGCTGTGTTCCTCTGTGGTTCTGTCTTCCTAATGAATCACAGCGGGACAGAGCACACACACACACACACACACACACACACACACACACACACACACACACACACACAGACTCACAGACACAAACACCACACACACACACACACACACACACACACACACACACACACACACACACACACACACACACACACACACACACGCGAATGATCCATTCAGAATAACATACAGATATACACACAGACACATGTACAGTACACTCGTGATCCATTCAGGATAATGTGCAGATATACAGACATGCTCACAGGCACACACACATACTTAATGAATGGAAACAACGTGCATGAGGGAGGCAGAAAGTGTAAAAGGGCAGGAAAACATTTTTGAAATGATGTGACTATCATTATAGTACAGACCCGCAGTCAACTAAAATGCATATTGTTAGAGGAACAATATTTTACTTAAAGACTAAAAACTATAAAATAAAAAATACATATATATTTTCTTAATAGGGAATGCTTTTCATTCAGTCAACCTAAAAAATAAAAAAATAAAAACTAGGAAGAAGACTGAAACCTTTGAAAAAGAAACACAGACAAGCTGATTTCAGAAAATCAGTGGCTGTGGCAACTGGCACTGTTTTAAGGAGGTTTGCATGACTGCATTCTCAGAACCTCCCAGATATTGAAACTAAGATTTTAAATCCCCCTTTGAATAGAGATTTTGTGTTTGGCCCCTCTGCTACTGATCCAGGGAATCTTAAAAAAATTCAACCCTTCTTTTTCAAATTGTCCAAGGGATTTTTTTCTCCTCATCCAGTTTTGGCAAAAACAGATTAAGCAGTCTCAACTGAATTCAGGTAAAAAGACATTTAGAATGGCAAAGGGGTTCCAAAAAGAAATATTGAACTTCCCAAAATCAAGGACAGCCCAACACACGTCTAAATGACTATTCAAGAGTCCTTGTGATCTCTTCCTACCCTGGCCCCTTTTGTCTTCCAGAAAGTCCATTTTTTTCTTTGGCAAAAGACTGTTTCAGATAAATGGGTTTGGAAAATCATTCATCAAGGTTACAGATGGCAATGGGAGGAAATTCCTTCTTTCCAGGGGTCATTCCTCATCTCCTAGATCAGACTCTTTTGTTTCTATCTGTTCTTTATCACATGCTTTCCCAAAGAGTAATAGAAGCAGTTCCTCCTTTCCAGGGTGCTAAGGGTTTTCATTCAAGGATATTCCTTGTGCCATAGAAAGAAAATACTTGGAGATTGGTTCTGGATCTTTCTTTTCTCATCTTGTTCATGATAGTGCCAAAATTCAGAATGATATCACTTTACAACCTGTTACCTCCTCCTCTTCTTTGATGGTTCCTGGTAACACTGGACTTTAAAAGGTGCTTTTATCACATCTCTGTTCAACCAGACTTAAGATGTTTAAGGTTTTTTTTGGTCTCAATCACATTATCAGTTCTCTGCCCTACCCTTTGGACTATCTCCACTGCAACAAGAGTGTTCACAAAGTGTCTAGCTGCAGTAATAGGACATTGCAGGCTACAGGTATAAACACTTTTCATATTTAGATGACTTACCTTTGCATAGTCTTTTTGGAGTCTTTTCAAAGTGTCAGGAGTCTTTCTCTTGGACAAGAGATGTCATACACAAGTCTGGATTCCAGGAGAACATTTAAAGTCTTTTTTTACTCTATCACACAGGCTTGTGTTCCTGGGGTGCCTGCTAGACACCTCAGTTCAAAGAGCATTTCTTCCACAGGAAAAAAATAGGTCTATTTCTAATGTTTTTCACTCAGACTTCAGCCACTGTGATGGAACACTTGAGGAATTTTGGTCTCATGGCATGTATGGTTCCCATGCTACCACTGGCAAGACTCCACATGAGAAAGATACAGTGGTATCTGAAATCTCTTTGTTCCTAGCATCAACATCCTTTATATTTTCAAGTCCCTGTGCTGGCATTTATCTGAAAAGATATTGTTTGGTGGAGACGACAGATATCTCTGAATCCAGGTCTCCCCTTCTGCCTCCCTGCTCCAAATCAGTCAGTCACCACAGATGCTTCAGACTTTGCTTGGGGAACAGTTTCATGAGTGATAAAAATGCAGTGGGTCTGGGACAACAAAGACAGCTGCAATCACATAAATACCAAGGAGATGCTTGACCGGATCAAGGCACTCACCTCTCTGAACCATCTTTGGTCACAGGACCAGTCATGTGGTACCTCAAAAAGCAAGAGGGAACAGGTTGCACCCTCTTTCCAGACTAGCCACATTTGGGATATAGCTTCACACTACAATCTCACTCTACAGGCATTCTACATTCTGTCAGAGCAAAACTGAAAGGTAGACAAGCTGAACAGTACCAAGGCAGACCTACACAAATAGAAACTAGATCAGGGAGTCTTCCAAGGTTTGGTCCATCTGCTGGGAGTTTCTCAAGTAGATCTCCTTGCCTCTTGTTTGAATAATCAACTGACAATATTCTATTCCAGGACTCCATACAAGAAGGCCTGGAAGACAGATGCCTTTCTTGTCTTTTCTTTAGACAGAAATGTCCCTGTATGCTTTTCCAACCTTTCCACTAAAATCTGGGGTAGTTCTGAAGATACAGAAGTAATCATCCAAGATCATTGTGGTGACTCCCTTCTGGTCCAGTTAACCATAGTTCCTCCTTCCCTTGGAAATGGCCAGGGCAATTACCACAAGCTTCTTCACAGACTGGATCCACTCACACAAGAATAGGGGTGTTTGATACACCCAGACTTCTATCATCTTCAATTGACTACCTGGATGATAGGGTCATAATTCCATTTAGGCACCTATTTACTAAGGACATGCAGCAGGTACTAATGGAGACAAGAAAGCTTGCTGCTAGAAAATATTATATTAGCAAATGGAAAAGATTTTCCAGTCCAGACCAACAACATAACCAGCACCAATTCAGGATTATTTGTTCTCTGGTTGTAGAATATTTGTGTGAGTTATTATCCTATGGCCTTTTATTATCCTCTATCAAGGTTCACTTATTGGCTACTTCAGCATATCTGGCCATGGAACCTCCTTTTTCAAGGCAGTCTCCTGTTTTGCATAAGAAGCTTCTAAGAGAACTGATGGCATATCCTTGGGATCTTAATTTTGTGTTAGAGAAGCTAACACTTGCTTCATTTGAATAAGCTAGTCTGTCTGATTTGAGGGTTCTTAACATGGAAAACAGTTTTACTGATAGCACTAAACCTCTGCAAGATTGGTATCCGAGTTGCAAGCTGTTATCGTGAGTCAACCCTATCTAATTTTCCACAGGAACAGGGTTTCTTTGAGAGCTAATACTGCTTTTATGTCTAAAGTGGTATCTAAATTTACTTAAGACATACTATCCATCTACCCATTTTCTTTCCTGACCTTAAAACTGAGGGAGAAATGATACTTCATACCTGGGATGTCTACAGACAGCTCAGGTACTGTCTTGACAGAACTGAATCTTTCAGATCTTTGGATCAATTGTTTATTTCTTGCGAAGGTAAGATAAAGGGAAAACCTGTGTCAAAATAGACTATTTCCAAATGGTTGTCTAAGACTATTACCTTTTGTTATACTTACTTTAACTAATCTATTCCAGGCAGGGTTGATGCCCATTCTACCAGGGTCTTGGCTTCATCTATTGCTTCTTGGAAAGGGTTAGATTCTAGAACTATTCTAGAAGCTGCTATTTGGTCCTCTGTACATACCTTTATAAAGCAGTATAAGCTTGTTTCCTTCTCTCGGTCCAGGTTAGGCTTTGCTAGGATCATTGTCCAGGGGCTCCTGAACTCTTCTCTTTCCACCTCCCAAATGGAATTAGTTGTGGTAATCTCCCATATATCTAAGGCTACTGCAGCAGTGATCAATATGATGAACATAGTACAGTTGTTTTAAATTGGACTTACCATAAAGTAGATGTTTGAATGATCACTCCTGCAGTAGCTGCTCCATCCCTCTTGTATTTTGGTGTGTATTTTCTGCAAAGGTGTGGGCATTTATTTTTTATTTTTTGTTCCTAGCATTATCTTTTCAGGTCCCAGCCCCTTCTCTCTCTGCTGCCAGTAAAGCTCTAAAGGGCTTCACACCCAAACTTGTATTTTAGTCAACTCAGCTTTAGCTGCTTGACAGTTTGGGTGCATGGAAGGTGCCCTGAAGTTTTGGAAGGTTGCCGGCTGTTATATCCTTTGCAGGATATAACCCATATATCTAAGGCTACTGCAGTAGTGATTATTTGGACATCTACTGATATATTAAGTTCAACTTACACTGCAAAAATAATGTACAGTTGTGCATTGTTCTGGGAAGATCAATATAATAAACATATGGACACAAACAGAAATATACACTTGTTTTTTTCAAAGTTGTCTGTGAAATCTGTGAATTTGCAATGTCTCAGTGCTATGTTAAAGATATTTGAATTGAGATCCATATTCATGCTTTAATGGATTGTGAGTAAGGAGAAATGAGGACTTTGTTGCAAAACTAAGTGCATAGTGTAACTGAAAGTATAATTCACGTTTTTCCATTTTAAATGACTGAAAAATTAAGTAAATTTTCCAAAGACAAACCAAATGTAGTCTCATGCTGTACTGATTTGAATTCTAGTCTTTAAAATAACCCATGAAAGGCTCACATTCCACTCTCAAGCCCCTCAGTGTTCAGTACCCACATCATCGCTATCCCACTTTGACCACACCAGTTCAATCACTGAATGCCATGCCTAATGCTCTAGTAGCAGGCTGCCATCACATACTAACCATCTACATTAATAGTAGCAACATTAATAGTAACTAAACTTAGGTATGAGACAGGACTAGAAAAAAATGTAAATAAATTGAACTGGTAACCCCCCACTTTATTGATCAAGTGCTTTCTTCATGTTGTGTTAAGGTACCAAATACCTTTCACAGAGGCCAGTTCAGCAGAGAATAACAGTCTCCTTTATTGCATAGAAAGACGTGTATGTGAGAGACTGAGAAGAGCCTGTCTCCTCAAGCTACAAAAATCACCATTCCTTATATTTTTTCATTAAAAGCAACATTATTGTAATGGTTATAAAACTGTGACTGACCAATTAGTAATGAACATTACAGTTTTAACTAAGATCTCCTGACTACTTGTTTATAACATGCCATATTAGGCTCATATTCTGAGTTCTGTGATAGAACTTCTGCAGAACAAATCATACACTTTTCTGATACTTTCCTAATCCTGTCAGCACTTTCTAATATTAGACAATAAGCAAACTAAGAGATACATACTGAAGGACACATTCACATTTCAGTCTGCTATGAAAACATCTTAAAAATGAAATGCACACACTAACATTTTTCCCTTCTCCGTACTTACCACCCTTCACAGTTTTAATGACAACCAAGCCACTGAATTACAAAGTATACATATTGTAAAACTGTATATTTTGTCAAAATAATGGTTGTAGATATTCTATTTCTGGAGAGGGGTGTAGAATGTATAAAACCAAGCAAAGGACAGTTTAACAGAAGGCTTGCTAAGAACATGTCCTGCAATATGCTTGGCCTGAGCACTGTCTCCAGTTTTGCTGTGCAAGTCCACCAGCTCTGTATATTTTTCTGCTTTTAACACCTCATGTTTATCTGGCAGAAAGATTCAAAATACTAACAAGTGGCACTCTTGAATAAATTTCACTTCACATAGTAAACTACATAAAATATCTAGGTGTCTACTTAGTCCAACTTCTAAAATGTAACTTTCATGTCAATATTTCTTTATGAAAAAAACAGACTTATCACAGAGCCTAAACATTATGTCACTAAAATGTTTAATACAAAAACAGAGAGTGAAATGCTGCATCACTAAAATGTTAAAGACTTGTGACAGTTTTACAGCTACCAAACTGCTATGTGATCATGTCTCACTTGGTTGCCACACTTAACCTTGTAGTTGCCTAACACCTACTGGTAAATCATGCTGGTGCTATGAGCTACACTTTCATTATTGCCCAACATTTTACAACAGTTAATTGGCCTGAATTTTGAAGCAGAAATAAACTTTCCTAGCTCTGTAGGACTAATAAATTACTCTCTTAGAAGCGATTCAAGGAAATGGCATGGGATTTTGTAAAGTCTAAAACCATAAGGTCACTTCATTCTTGTGACATATTAAAACTACATATACTAAAACAGGGAAATGCTTTTGTAAATGTTAGAACAAATTTCTGTATTCTGAATTGCTGCCTAATCTCACTAGTCTAATAATATATCAGACTCGGCCTTAATGAAATTCAGACATGCATATGTGGGTTCACAAGATTTTATATGGATTTAGAAGCTGCTCTCCACATCCTGCTTCTTTCCATTGTTTATTCTTTACATGTATTAACTTACCTCCCTCTCCTTCAATAACTTTCTTCAATATTTTTCATTCCATCCCACCACCTGTCTCCACCTAACTCATTTCTCTAATCATCTGGCAGACTGTGCAAACTTAACATCTTCTTCTTCATCTTCTTCTTTTGGCTGCTCCCTTTAGGGGTCGCCACAGCGGATAATCTGTTTCCATTTCTTCCTGTCCTCTGCATCTTGCTCTGTCACACCAACCACCTGCATGTCCTCTCTCACCACATCCATAAACCTTATCTTAGGCCTTCCTCTTTTCCTTTTACCTGGCAGCTTCATCTCTTTCCCACTATACTCTGCATCCCTCCTCAGCACATGTCCAAACCAACGTAATCTTGCCTCTCTGGCTTTGTCTCCAAACCTTCCAACCTGGGCTGACCCTCTAATATACTTATTCCTAATCCTGTCCACCCTCATCACACCCAGTGTAAATCTTAACATCTTTAACTCTGCCACGTCCAGCTCTGACTCCTGCCTTTTTGTCATTGCCACTGTCTCCAACCCATATAACATAGCTGTTCTCACTACCCTCTTGTAGAACTTCCCTTTCACTCTTACTGGTACTCGTCTGTCACAAATCACTCCTGACACTCTTCTCCACCCACTCCATCCTGCCTGTACTCTCTTCTTCACATCTCTTCCACACTCACCATTACTCTGAACTGTTGATCCCAAGTATTTAAACTCATCCACCTTCACCACCTCTACTCCCTGCATTCTCACCATTCCTCTATCCTCCCTCTCATTCACACACATATATTCTGTCTTAGTCCTGCTGACCTTCATTCCTCTTCTCTCTAGAGCATATCTCCACCTCTCCAGGGTCTCCTCCACCTGTTCCCATACTCTCACTACAGATCACTATGTCATCTGCAAACATCATAGTCCACGGGGACTCCTGTCTGATCTCGTCTGTCAACCTGTCCAATACCATTGCAAATAAGAAAGGGCTCAGAGCTGATCCTTGATGTAATCCCACCTCCACCTTAAGCACATCCGTCACTCCCACCGCAGACCTCACCGCTGTCACACTACCCTCGTACATATCCTGTACCACTCTTACATACTTCTCTGACACTCCTGACTTCCTCATACAATATCACTACTCCTCTCTAGGCACCATGTCATAGGCTTTCTCTAAGTCCACAAAGACACAATGCAACTCCTCCTGACCTTTTCTGTACTTCTCCATCAACACTCTCAGAGCAAACATTGCATCTGTAGTGCTCTTTCCTGGCATGAAACCATACTGCTGATCACTAATCATCACCTCCCTTCTTAACCTAGCTTCAACAACTCTTTCCCATAACTTCATGCTGTGACTGATCAATTTAATCCCTCTGTAGTTACTACAGCTCTGCACATCACCCTTATTCTTAAAAATCGGTACCAAAACACTTTTTTTTCCATTCCTCAGGCAGCCTCTCACCTTCCAAGATTTCATTAAACAATCTAGTTAAAAACTCCACTGTCATTTCACCTAAACACATCCATGCTTCCACAGGTATGTTATCTAGACCAACATCCTTTCCATTCTTCATCCTCTTCATAGCTATCCTTACTTCCTCCTTGCTAATCCACTGCACTTCATGATTTACTATCTGCACATCATCCAACTTTCTCTCCCTCTCATTATCTTACAATCTTAAGATCTAATTAATCATTATGTTAATTTAGTTAACTAATACACAATTGTTTTTCTAAGCTAATCCAGTTTATTTAGAGCTGGCACCCAGAATGACATCAACACTTACCACCCAATAATATTAAAGCTGTAAGTATGGCTCCAGGTTTTTAGTCTTCTGCTTTTGGAAGCTATATTTCAAACCTTATAATTTTCTAAAGGATGCAAAATAAACGTTGTTACACAGAAAAATGTTCATATGCATAAAAGTGCATGCAAACACATTTTTTGTGTGAAAATAATTTTTATGCCTTTAGAAATGATATTT
The DNA here is from genome assembly GCF_019279795.1 of Protopterus annectens. Taxonomy (NCBI): domain Eukaryota; kingdom Metazoa; phylum Chordata; order Ceratodontiformes; family Protopteridae; genus Protopterus; species Protopterus annectens. The sequence continues at coordinate 1,248,310,764 of NC_056741.1, read as the reverse complement.
AATGAAATATCATTGATTTATTAACTACCTACTACATAGCTCTCACACTTTGCTTAACTTCTTAATATTCTAGTTTTCCTTCTCATCCTTTAACTCCTCAGCATTACAGATTCATTCCAAAATGACTCCACTTGCATTACCCCAGACTTATGTCACTGAGCTGTTTGTATTCTTGTATTACCCCAGACATATGTTACTGAGCTGTTTCCCCACTTTTATTATTTGTTTATTTATTTTACAATTGTTGACTGGGATTATCCGACTGAGCTGAAGAGCCCTTTTTCAGCAGAGGCCCGGGGAGAAAAGCTCCAACATATTAAACACTTTTCATTATAAATTAGCATTAAACAGCAATGTTACAGGATTGTTATAAGGCATTAAGTAGCAATACAATGCTATACAGTGTCAATAATCAGGAGTATAGCAAAACTATTTGAAGATGTATAAAAGAAAAAGTTATTAAGCTGAGTATAGTTTTGGTGTAAGTGGTTACAAAAACCCAGTTTTATCATAATATAGTTGCATGAAGGCAAGACCATTACAATAGAATGTTTCTCTGAGGTGATTTGCTTAATATATTTTAGAAGACAGTAGAAAGAGTAGTCAATGAAGATTAGAGAGCTAGTGAGAAGAGTGAGCTAAGGGCAGAAAGTAGATTAAGGTATGAGAAGTAGGGGATGTTAAGGAGGGAGAGTGCAGTGGCAGGACCAGTGACTTTTAAAGTGCTCTTTGGTGGCTGTCTTAAATTATTTAGGATGTGTAAGGGTCCTGATTTCTAGTGGGAGCCTATTCCAGGCAATAGTGGGGTGATAGCTATACATGCTGCGTCCAAATTTAGACCTGGGTTTGTAGATTTGTAGTAGGTCTTGGTTAGAGCTTCGGAGAGGTCTGGGTGGAGAATAATGGGAGATGAGAGGGGATAGTGCTGGCAGTAGGAAGGCTGATATAGGATAGAATGGATGATCTGGAGCTGAGAAAGAAGAAGCTGGTGGGGTAATTCAAGCCAGTTTAGGTGTTTTAGAGAGAGACAGTGATGAGATTTGTAGTTTTGTTGGTCAGCAAATCTAGCTACCTTGTTGTAGGTAGATTCAAGTTTGGTCAGGAGTGCTGAGTTAAGATTTGTGAGAATTTGAGAATTGTACATTAGACTGGGTAGAAACTAGGTAAGAGAGAGAGTAATCTTGGCTTCAGAGGTAAGGAATTTCTTATTACAGTAAATGAGCCCTAGTTTTGAATGAGTCTTTTTGATACAGTTAATAACATGCAAGTAAATTTAAGCTGATTGTCGATGGTTATGCCTAAGAGCTTAGTACTGGATTCTACCTGAATGCGAGTGTTATTAAGGAACTGTATGGAGAAGGAGGGTTTAATATTGTTGAACTTTTTAGGTAGGAAGAGTAACAACTTTTTTTTAGGGTTAAGGATGAGCTGGTTGTTGGACAGCCATGTTTCAGCTAAGCCAAAAGATGCCTGAGTAGCAGAGAAGAGCTTAGAGGAAGAGTTGGCTGTGCTGATGACTGTAGATTCATCTGCATATTGCACTAAAGGTGACTGAGGACAGGAGGTATAGGATTATTAAATATATTAAAAAGTAAAGGCCCTAGGATAGACCCTTGAGGTACACCCATTTTTACAGGGAGAGGAGAGAAGAGGAGAGTGCAGAGTGCCATCTCACTGATTGAGATCTATCAGTGAGGTAGCTGGAGAACCATGCAACAGTATCAGAGGAGAAGTTGAGGTTATGCAGTTTGTGCAGCAGAAGAGAGTGTGAGGCAGTGTCGAAAGCTTTTGAGAGGTCCAAGAATAGGCAAGAAATGAGTTTATGGTCATCCATGGCTATAGAGACAGTGTTGAGGAAGGATAATAGAACTGTAGTGGTCCTATGTTTGGATCTGAAGCTGTGTTGAGAGGGTGTAAGCAGATTTCCCTGTATTAGATACTGCATAACTTGCTTATGAATACATTTTTCTAGTACTTTAGAGAGAGGGGAGAGGATAGCAATAGGTCTAAAGTTGGAGATATCAGAGGAGTTACCTCATTTATGTATAGGTAGAGTGTAGCATTGTTTCCAGATGGAAGGGACTTTAGATTCAGAGATAGAGTGATTGATTAGGATAGATACAGGGAGAGCAAGAGAGTCAGCTGCTAGTAGAAGAAAAGTGGAAGGAATATTATCAGCTGATGCTGAGCATGGTTTTAATTTTGAGAGTAGAGTTTTGATGTAGCTAGTAGGTACAGGTTTGAGGGAGAAGGTATTTGAGGAGATAGTATTAGGAGTAGGTTCAGAAAAGTTGGAGATGTCAGTAGTAGAGGAGTTTGAGTTCAGTAGCTTAGATACTGAATTGATAAAATAGGTATTGAAGATAGTGACAGTTTCTTCAGATGTCTTGGCATGGACTGAGGGAGCTAAGATTACCGGGATGTAATATTTGGTTAATAGAGTTCCAGAATTTTTTTAGGATTAGATTTTACAGCTGTGGGAGGTTTGTTATAGAAGCCCTTTTTATCTTTGTTTATGTGTTTTTTTGTCAGATTTCTGAATTCTTTATATTTTTGTAAGTCTGCAGAGCTTAGTTTGTGACCATTTTTTCCATAATTTGCCTCTATTTATCATAAGGGTACGAGTAGCTTTTGAAGGCCACGAAGATATGATGGACTTAATTCGGACTTTGCAAGGGGGAGCAAGTGAGTCTTAGATGCTAAGGAAGGTGGAGGTGAAAGCTGGGACTGCTTCTTCTAGTGGAAGTTGGGTAAGGAATTTCCAGTTTACTTTAGAGAGGAGGGCAATAAAGATTTCTGGATGGAAGTTAGAGAGTTTACTACAAGTGATACAATTAGGAGGTTTTTGAGAAGTAGGAGTGAACCTAAGCACTTTTATAGGGGAGTGATCACTCAGGGTGTTTGGTAGGGTTTCAGGGTTATGATATTTGGAAGGATTAGATACAAGTACCCATTCAGTAAGAGAACTAGATGTGTGAGAGTTATTTGTATGGGTAGGTTGGGAGATTAGCTGTGTAAAGCCATATAAGTTAATATGAGTATTAGAGTTTGGATTACTGAGAGTTAACCAGTTAATGTTGACATCCCCAAGGAGGATAGTTTCATTGGGGATGTTTTGAGAAAAGTATGAAAGAATATTTTTGAGCAGAGGAATGTTGTCTCTTGGAGGAATATAGATGGCTGCTGCTATGATAGTGGTGTGGTCATTTTTTTTAAGGTTAGCTGTAAGCAGTTCAGCAGGAGGAAAGGATGGGATAAGTTTCATAATACTTGTAATGGTAAGGTGGTTGGAGTAGAGGATGGCTACACCATCCCCTATTTTGTTTTTGTTTTGTTTTGTTTTGTTCTGTAGTAGCCCAAACTTATGTCACTGAGCTGTTTCTCCACTTGTATTACCCCAGACTTATGTCACTGAGCTGTTTCTACACTTGTATTACCCCAGACTTATATCACTGAGCTGTTTCTCCACTTGTATTACCCCAGACTTATGTCACTGAGCTGTTTCTCCACTTGTATTACCCCAAATTTATGTCACTGATCTGTTTCTCCACTTGTATTACCCCAGATTTATATCACTGAGCTGTTTCTACACTTGTATTACCACAGACTTATATCACTGAGCTGTTTCTCCACTTGTATTACCCCAGACTTATGTTACTGAGCTGTTTCTCCACTTGTATTACCCCAGACTTATGTCCCTGAGCTGTTCCTCCACTTGGATTACCCCAGACTTATGTCACTGAGCTGTTCCTCCACTTGGATTACCCCAGACTTATGTTACTGAGCTATTTCTCCATTTGCATTACCCCAGACTTATGGCCCTGAGCTGTTCCTCCACTTGGATTACCCCAGACTTATGTCACTGAGCTGTTTCTCCACTTGTATTACCCCAAACTTGTCACTGAGCTGTTTCTCCACTTGCATTACCCCAGACTTATGTCACTGAGTTGTTTCTCCACTTGCATTACCCCAGACTTGTCATTGAGCTGTTTCTCCACTTGTATTACCCCAGACTTATGTTACTGAGCTGTTCCTCCACTTGCATTACCCCAAACTTGTCACTGAGCTGTTTCTCCACTTGCATTACCCCAGACTTATGTCACTGAGTTGTTTCTCCACTTGCATTACCCCAGACGTGTCATTGAGCTGTTTCTCCACTTGTATTACCCCAGACTTATGTTACTGAGCTGTTTCTCCACTTGTATTACCCTAGACTTATGTCCCTGAGCTGTTCCTTAACTGGCATTAGCCAGGCTTGTCACTGAGCTGTTTCTCTACTTGCATTACCCCAGACTTATGTCACTGAGCTGTTTCACCACTTGTATTACCACAGACTTATGTTACTGAGCTGTTTCACCACTTGTATTACCACAGACTTATGTTACTGAGCTGTTTCTCCACTTGTATTACCCCAGACTTATGTCACTGAGCTTTTTTCCACTTGTATTACCCCAGACTTATGTTACTGAGCTGTTTCTCCACTTGTATTACCCTAGACTTATGTTACTGAGCTGTTTCTTCACTTGTATTACCCCAAACATATGCCACTGAGCTGTTTTTCTACTTGTATTACCCCAGATATATGTCCCTGAGCTGTTCCTCCACTTGCATTACCACAGACTTATGTCAGTGAGATGTTTCTCCACTTGTATTACCCCAGACTTATGTTACTGAGCTGTTTCTTCACTTGTATTACCCCAAACATATGTCACTGAGCTGTTTCTCTACTTGTATTACCCCAGATATATGTCCCTGAGCTGTTCCTCCACTTGCATTACCCCAGACTTATGCAAATGAGATGTTTCTCCACTTGTATTACCCCAGACCTATGTTACTGAGCTGTTTCTCCACTTGCATTACCCCAGACTTATGTCACTGAGCTGTTCCTCCACTTGCATTACCACAGACTTGTCACTGAGCTGTTTCTCCACTTGTATTACCCCAGACCTATGTCACTGAGCTGTTTCTTCACTTGTATTACCCCAGACGTATGTCACTGTGCTGTTTTCTACTTGTATTACCCCAGACTTATGTTACTAAGCTGTTTCTCCACTTGTATTACCCCATACTTGTCACGGAGCTGTTTCCCACTTGCATTACCCCAGGCTTATGTCCCTGAGCTGTTCCTCCACCTTTGCCACATTTCTTTTCTTGATACTCCCTTATCTTTCTGATTGATCCTTTACTGTATATCCCAGTACATGCTGCATATATTGTACACAATATGTAAGATAATGTTAAAATCACTGTATAAATAATGGTGCCCGTTATACCATTAATTTGTAGCAGTATCTCATAATTGTTTATTGCTGCGATTGTCCTGTTATCAGAGTGTTAATTTTATCTGGCACTAACTATGCAATTCTAAACATCTGAAAAAATGTCATTTCCTAAGATTCGTAATTTCTGTATCAGTATACATTTGTCATACTGAATATACCTGCAGCTCAGTACACTTTTTTCATACCAAATACATGTGGGGCCTTGTGCAATTTGTTTATTATGGATTTCATATTACAAGATGGGCCAACATATATTATCACTGCATATACCTGATCGCTGTAGACTTCAGCATATTTTTTCTTAAGGCTTGCTACAGGGAAAATAACTAAATACCGTACTAATTTCTATATCCTTGTGTCTTCAGACTCTGACCCTCCTGCATTGGAGCATGCACTCATAATTCCAGTCTTTTGGGTTTTCCCGGTTAGGGGTCACCACAGCTGAACTCCGGTACACTCGTAGATTTTTTATGGTGCAGAGTTGCCAGCCCGATGTGCAACCTTCAAAGAAGGCACGCCCATTCATGCTGGCACCTACATGCATGTCTTTAGCATCACTTGACTGTGGGGAGGACATGCAGACTCCACACAGAAGGCGCTCCAGCCGAGAATCGAACAGGAGAACCTTTTGCTGTGAGGCAACAATGTTAACTGCTGCACCACCATGGCCACACGCACTCATAATTCCAGAAATATACACAAATAAATAAAAGTATAGATAAACAACTGCCACAAACTATCGATTGTTTATTAAAAAAAAAACTGTTTAAGTTTGTGGTGATTGATTATCTATAATTCCAGTAATAGTCACTTCACTTAATGATCTCGAGGAATACAGACCTTTCTGTAACTTGTGCCCTATTATCAAAATAGTTGAAAAAGTGCTGCACAAGCAAATACAATGTCGCAATAACATCTATTTTCTGCCATGTGATGCAGAACATTACTTTTGCAAAGCCTATTGCACCTGTAAATAATAATAGTTATTATAATTGTAATAGCTCAAAAAGATAGAGAAAGACAGATAAAATGTTTTCATTTCTTGATCTGATTTTAAATTAATTTTAATAGTCTGTATCTGCTATAGCTAAGGTCTTTAAGCCTATATTAGTGATTCTAGTGCATGGTCATTCTGCATTTTTTGCTGTTTCAAGTGGTCTGACTGTTATTAAGCCCTGGTTTCATTCTTGCTTACTGAGTGTATATCAGGCTAGTTCAGGACTTGTCTTTGCATTGGGGCAGTTCAAGACCAGTCAGCTCAGAGCCTCGGGTCTGTGAATTCAAAAGTTGGTGTTTGCTGTGAATTTTTAAATTGCTGTTGAATTGCAATAGTTCTAAAAAGACAGATACGTGTTTTCATTTTACCTCATATCCATCATATTGTAGTTCTTTTCTGTTGTTGTCTGCCCCCCTTATGATAATTTGACAACATAATTCTCCCCCTCTCCCTGTTTAATGGCTGTTTGCAAAATTATACATATGTGCTTATGTTAAAGTCTCTCCTCTTAAACTACTCACTAGGCCAAAAGACCTTTCATAAAACTGCTTAATATTGAGTGTACTGATACTGCATGCACTGATTTTTAGCATCAAATTAGTGATTTTTTTTTACTATAATTATTTTACTGGTTCTTGCTTATAGCAGAGAAAGGACACCAGGCTAGTTGTTTTGTTCTGAAATTTAAATAATCAGTAGCATGTCCACCAAAGCATTGTTGTAAAAGCAATTTCCAAGCAGTTTTAGTAACCCCTGCACCCAGAGTCATTCCTGCTGGTATCATGTCCCCAAGTACCAGCAATTCCCCATGACATCTCTAGCCACCCTAATTAAGACAGGTATCTTGAGAAAGTGTAAGAATTGTCTCATGCTGCCTGAGATGGGTATATTGAGACAGTGGAAGGATTGTCTCATGCTGCCTGAGATGGGTATCTTGAGAAAGTGCAAGAATTCTCTCATGCTGCCTGAGATGGGTATCTTGGAACAGTGGAAGGATTGTCTCATGCTGCCTGAGATGGGTATTTTGAGACAGTGTAAGAATTGTCTCATGCTGCCTGAGATGGGTATCTTGAGACAGTGTAAGAATTGTCTCATGCTGCCTGAGATGGGTATCTTGAGACAGTGTAAGAATTGTTTCATGCTGCCTGAGATGGGTATATTGAAACACTGTGAGAATTGTCTCATGCTGCCTGAGATGGAAATCAAGAGACAGTGAAAGAATTGTCTCATGTTGCCTGAGATGGGTATCTAGAGACAATGTAAGAATTGTCTCATGCTGCCTGAGATGGGTATCTTGAGACAGTGTAAGAATTGTCTCATGCTGCCTGAGATTGGTATCTTGAGATAGAGTTGGAATTATCTTATGCTGCCTGAGATGGGTATCTTGTGACAGTGTAAGAATTGTCTCATGCTGCCTGAGATGGGTATCTTGAGACAGTGTAAGAATTTTCTCATGCTGCCTGAGATGGGTATCTTGAGACAGTGTAAGAATTGTCTCATGCTGCCTGAGATGGGTATCTTGAGACAGTGTAAGAATTGTCTCATGCTGCCTGAGATGGGTATCTTGAGACAGTGTAAGAATTGTCTCATGCTGCCTGAGATGGGTATCTTGAGACAGTGTAAGAATTGTCTCATGCTGCCTGAGATGGGTATCTTGAGACAGTGTAAGATTTGTCTTATGCTGCCTGAGATGGGTATCTTGAGACAGTGTAAGAATTGTCTCATGCTGCCTGAGATGGGTATCTTGAGACAGTGTAAGAATTGTCTCATGCTGCCTGAGATGGGTACCTTGAGACACTGTAAGAATTGTCTCATGCTGCCTGAGATGGGTATCTTGAGACAGTGTAAGGAAGAATTGTCTCATGCTGCCTGAGATGGGTATCTTGAGACAGTGTAAGAATTGTCTCATGCTGCCTGAGATGGGTATCTTGAGACAGTGTAAGAATTGTCTCATGCTGCCTGAGATGGGTATCTTGAGACAGTGTAAGAATTGTCTCATACTGCCTGAGATGGGTATCCTGAGACAGTGTAAGAATTGTCTCATGCTGCCTGAGATGGGTATCTTGAGACAGAGTAAGAATTGTCTCATGCTGCCTGAGATGGGTATCTTGAGACAGTGTAAGAATTGTCTCATGCTGCCTGAGATGGGTATCTTGAGACAGTGTAAGAATTGTCTCATACTGCCTGAGATGGGTATCTTGAGACAGTGTAGGAATTGCCTCATGCTGCCTGAGATGGGTAACTTGAGACAGTGTAAGAATTGTCTCATGCTGCCTGAGATGGGTATCTTGAGACAGTGTAAGAAATGTCTCATGCTGCCTGAGATTGGTATCTTGAAACAGTGGAAGAATTGTCTCATGCTGCCTGAGATGGGTATCTTGAGACAGTGTAAGAATTGTCTCATGCTGCCTGAGATGGGTATCTTGAGACAGTATAAGTAAGAATTGTCTCATGCTGCCTGAGATGGGTATTTTGAGACAGAGTAAGAATTTTCTCATGCTGACTGAGATGGGTATCTTGAGACAGTGTAAGAATTGTCTCATGCTGCCTGAGATGGGTATCTTGAGACAGTGTAAGAAATGTCTCATGCTGCCTGGGATAGGTATCTTGAGACAGTGTAAGAATTGTCTCATGCTGCCTGAGATGGGTATCTTGAGAAGTGTAAGAATTGCCTCATGCTGCCTGAGATGGGTATCTTGAGACAGTGTAAAAATTGTCTCATGCTGCCTGAAATGGGTAACTTGAGACAGTGAAAGAATTGCCTCGTGCTGCCTGAGATGGGTATCTTGAGACAGTGTAAGAATTGTCTCATGCTGCCTGAGATGGGTATCTTGAGGCAGTGCAAGAATTGTCTCATATTGCCTGAGATGGGTATCTTGAGACAGTGTAAGAATTGTTCCATGCTGACTGAGATGTGTTTATTAAGACAGTGTAAGAATTGTCTCATGCTGCCTGAGATGGGTATCTTGAGAAAGTGTAACAATTGTCTCATGCTGCCTGAGATGGGTATCTTGAGAGAGAGTAAGAATTGTCTCATGCTGCCTGTGAAGGGTATCTTGAGACAGTGTAAGAATTGTCTCATGCTGCCTGAGATGGGTATATTGAGACACTGTAAGAACTGTCTCATGCTGCCTGAGATGGGTATCTTGAGACAGTGTAAGAAATGTCTCATGCTGCTGGAGATGGGTATCTTGAGGCAGTGTAAGAATTGTCTCATATTGCCTGAGATGGGTATCTTGAGACAGTGTAAGAATTGTTCCATGCTGACTGAGATGGGTATTTTGAGACAGTGTAAGAATTGTCTCATGCTGCCTGAGATGGGTATCTTGAGAGAGTGTAAGAATTGTCTCATGCTGCCTGGGATGGGTATCTTGAGAAGTGAAAGAATTGCCTCATGCTGCCTGAGATGGGTATTTTGAGACAGTGTAAGAATTGTCTCATGCTGCCTGACATGGGTATCTTGAGAGAGTGTAAGAATTGTCTCATGCTGCCTGAGATGGGTATCTTGAGACAGTGAAAGAATTGTCCCATGCTGCCTGAGATGGGTATCTTGAGACACAGTAAGAATTGTCTCATGCTGCCTGAGAAGGGTATCTTGAGACGGTGTAAGAATTGTCTCATGCTGCCTGAAATGGGTATCTTGAAACAGTGTAAGAATTGTCCCATGCTGCCTGAGATGGGTATCCTGAGACAGTGTAAGAATTGTCTCATGCTGCCTGAGATGGGTATCCTGAGACAGTGTAAGAATTGTCTCATACTGCCTGAGATGGGTATCTTGAGACAGTGTAAGGAAGAATTGTCTCATGCTGCCTGAGATGGAGAGTAAGAATTGACTCATGCTGCCTGAGATGGGTATCTTGAGACAGTGTAAGAATTGTCTCATACTGCCTGAGATGGGTATCTTGAGACAGTGTAAGAATTGTCTCATGCTGCCTGAGATGGGCATCTTGAGACAGTATAAGTAAGAATTGTCACATGCTGCCTGAGATGGGTATTTTGAGACAGAGTAAGAATTTTCTCATGCTGACGGAGATGGGTATCTTGAGACAGTCTAAGAATTGTCTCATGCTGCCTGAGATGGGTATCTTGAGACAGTGTAAGAATTGTCTCATACTGCCTGAGATGGGTATCTTGAGACAGTGTAAGAATTGTCTCATGCTGCTTGAGATAGCTATCTTGAAACAGTGGAAGAATTGTCTCATGCTGCCTGAGATGGGTATCTTGAGACAGTGTAAGAATTGTCTCATGCTGCCTGAGATGGGTATCTTGAGACAGAGTAAGAATTTTCTCATGCTGACTGAGACGGGTATCTTGAGACAGTGTAAGAATTGTCTCATGCTGCCTGAGATGGGTATCTTGAGACAGTGTAAGAAATGTCTCATGCTGCCTGGGATAGGTATCTTGAGACAGTGTAGGAATTGCCTCATGCTGCCTGAGATGGGTAACATGAGAGAGTGTAGGAATTGCCTCATGCTGCCTGAGATGGGTAACATGAGAGAGTGTAAGAATTGTCTCATGCTGCCTGAGATGGATATCTTGAGACACTGTAAGAACTGTCTCATGCTGCTGAGATGGGTATCTTGAGACAGTGTAAGAAATGTCTCATGCTGCCTGAGATAGGTATCTTGAAACAGTGGAAGAATTGTCTCATGCTGCCTGAGATGGGTATCTTGAGACAGTGTAAGAATTGTCTCATGCTGCCTGAGATGGGTATCTTGAGGCAGTATAAGTAAGAATTGTCTCATGCTGCCTGAGATGGGTATTTTGAGACAGAGTAAGAATTTTCTCATGCTGACTGAGACGGGTATCTTGAGACAGTGTAAGGGGGTCTGTCTCATGCTGCCTGAGATGGGTATCTTGAGACAGTGTAAGAAATGTCTCATGCTGCCTGGGATAGGTATCTTGAGACAGTGTAAGAATTGTCTCATGCTGCCTGAGATGGGTATCTTGAGAAGTGTAAGAATTGCCTCATGCTGCCTGAGATGGGTTTCTTGAGACACTGTAAGAAGTTCTCAAGCTGCCTGAGATGGGTATCTTGAGACAGTGTAAGAATTGTCTCATGCTGCCTGAGATAGGTATCTTGAGACAGTGTAAGAATTGTCTCATGCTGCCTGAGATGGGTATTTTGAGGCAGTATAAGTAAGAATTGTCACATGCTGCCTGAGATGGGTATTTTGAGACAGTGTAGGAATTGCCTCATGCTGCCTGAGATGGGTAACATGAGAGAGTGTAAGAATTGTCTCATGCTGCCTGAGATGGGTATCTTGAGAAGTGTAAGAATTGCCTCATGCTGCCTGAGATGGGTATTTTGAGGCAGTATAAGTAAGAATTGTCTCATGCTGCCTGAGATGGGTATTTTGAGGCAGTATAAGTAAGAATTGTCTCATGCTGCCTGAGATGGGTATCTTGAGACAGTGTAAGATTTGTCTCATGCTGCCTGAGATGGTATCTTGAGACAGTGTAAGAATTGTCTCATGCTGCCTGAGATGGGTATCTTGAGACAGTGTAAGAAATGTCTCATGCTGCCTGAGATGGGTATCTTGAGACAGTGTAAGAATTGTCTCATGCTGCCTGAGATGGGTATCTTGAGACAGTGTAAGAATTGTCTCATGCTGCCTGAGATGGGTATCTTGAGACAGTGTAAGAATTGTCTCATGCTGCCTGAGATGGGTATCTTGAGACAGTGTAAGAAATGTCTCATGCTGCCTGAGATGGGTATCTTGAGACAGTGTAAGAATTGTCTCATGCTGCCTGAGATGGGTATCTTATTGTGGCTGCACGCAAACCAGTAGGCCAAGTATGGCTGAATTTGGTGGACCCGTTCAGGTATGGGGCGGGTTGTGTGATGTGGAGGGATACTGGGTAGTCCATTATGCATCCAAGTGTGTTGCATTTGTTATGGCCAGTTCCATCAGGACCAATCTGTGGGTATGTGCCGGTGACATGTTTATCGATTTGTATCAATGAACATTTCAATATTCATATGTTTGTGGGATTGTGTTCTACAGTATGGCCTATCTGCTTGTATTGCAGCTGTTTATACATGTGTTTGTGCTTCTTCAGCTTCACCCAGCTGCTCCCTCATACACCTCCAGTTCACCTATTCAGCATAATGACACAGTATCACCTTGGAGGATTGTAACCATTACCCATCCCCACACAAACACACAGATTCCTCACACCCCTTACATCACTGCTTTTGGTTGTTGGCCCATGACACAGCCAGAGTAACACACTGAATACCCTACATGTGTCAGGTACCTGTCTGGTTGTGTGGACTACCCTGCCATATTTGCTTTCCACATGCTATACCTCAAGCACATAGGTACACGCCCATACTTAACTTTCATTACATGGTTGGTTTACCGAATTTTCTACCCGTTCAACTGTGACACATCCTGACAAGTTGAAGCTTGTTACCCACTGATTTCGGTTTTGGCAGCCTGTTCTACTCATTGGTAGGATGCCACCTTTTCCTATGTCCAGGAAGAGGATATATTCCATACACATATCTGACTGTACTGGACTCCACATCCCCCACAGTCAATGGCACAGATAATACTGTTCCTTTCAGCCCACGCGTTTCCTTATTGTTGTAGCTGTTTATATCGCCTTCTGTTTTAGATTTACATGCTTATTCTCTATTTCCTATCACATTTGGTGTATGTGAAATATGGACATACCTTTTTGTATGTGACTATTACATGCCTTGTGGGATATGATTCGACATACGGTCGCTAGATATCTACATTTATCGTATATTTTGTTATGGACACATCTGCCCAGCTGTGTACCCTCCCTCACCTTATGGGTCAGCTGGTGACCCTCACCATTGGGCTGAACTTACCTACTGGTGGCTCAGCTAACATATGATGCATTTCACTTCCACTTGGTATAGCTATCTAAACTGCATTGGACTATGGCCCCATGGTCTTCCATGCCATTTGTTCGTGGGATAGGGACCCGTTATTCCCTACCATGCATTTGTGTTTGCTTTTTCACTTTGTGTTCGCAGGAACTTTCTTGCATGCTTTGCATACATTTCAGTATCCATGGACACTGACAGATTTGATTAAATATCTTGCAACTTGTTATATGCAAGCATTTTAGGTTGCACGTTGACAGCTGCCATTTCCACGCTTCCGTGCGGCACTTTGACACGCCCTATGCACTCGTGCTCCTTTCCTGTGTACGTGGCTGTGGCGGCAGCGCGCCTTCATTAATATGCATTTGGCGCTACTGCGCCATCTTCATGCCGCACTGTCGGCGCAAGCCTACCACCGTCCTTGCGCCGAGCTTCATGAATCCGGGGGACTGTGTCATTTATGTTGTAGCTGTTTTCCACATGTGAATGTTTGTACCTTCTGAGCTGCACAACAGAAATTATAATATCAGAAGCAGTTATGTGACTGTTTAAACATCTGCAGGATGCTTCCTGTAAAAGAACAGGTCTGAGGTTCACTTTGCATGCTGTTTAATCTGACAACTCCTTTAATGCAGAGGTGCTGAAGTTCCAAAGGCAGGCTCTAAAATCAAAATGTTTTAGAATTGCAGGCTAGTGAGTATTTGGGCAGTCTTGTTTGCTGAGAGGTTTTACAGGTTCTAATCCCCACATGTAGACAGCTGAATCTATGTGCATCTTCAACAGTACTCCCACCTGCTACCAGAATGAAACACTTTTTTCACTATATTAAGTCTTACTAGGATACCAGACAATACTGGATTGGTTTTGCTGTGGCTAATTTGAAGGTCCACATGAATTAAACCTGTAAGTATTTGAGCTGCATAATCTTTGACTCTGTTGATGATTTCTGTCTGTGAAAATTTAAAGCCCATGTAATGAAATCACTAGCACAAAACAGTCTATTTGTGCCTTTACTTTTAACTACTGTTTATGAATTAATGAAGTAAAAAAAATGGAAAGCTGGGAACCTGGAAACTGAAGCATATGATGCACCTCCATTAACAGCCAGCTAATAAGATAACCTCCGGATCCACAGAGGCTCTGAAGGTTCTATTTTGCAAGTAACTGAAAAGGCAAAACAATGCTGAAACTGTTCAGGTGTAAAATGAATCTCCTACTGCAAGCAATGATTATTTTATTAAATGAATTTTTTTTAGGTTTATAAACACTACCCCAGTGACCTAACTCTTTCACTGATGTAAAGGCAGAGTTTAAGCAAAACAAGTCCATAATAGCTCTTTTCCACTTACAGATAAAATTTTGTTGTATACACAACAGGCCAAAGACTTCTAAATGGGAATTTAACTTTATTGGTACAACCACTGAAATTTTTGAATAATAAATGGATAATACAGACATCCTATGTATATCCAAGAGACAAGATGGAAGGGCAGTACAGTGAAGCCACTTGGCTTGGGATCCAGAGTCTGCCACTCAGGAGGTGGACAGGCTGAAAATTGTGTGGGAATTGTGGTGAGAGATAGGCTTCAGAAGGTAGTAAGGGATATCATCAGAATTAATGATAGAGTCATGGCGATCAAACTCCAGTGTAATGATAGGGCGGTATTCATAATCTCAGCCTATGCCCTACAGCAGGGTTATGAGAATGAGGAAAAGAGTTCATTCATACAGCATTTGCAGGACCTACTAGATAAAGCAGGACATGAATTGGTGTTGATAATGAGTGATATGAATACACATATCAGGACAGAGAGAACAGGCTATGAGGACTGCCTGGGTCCACATGGGTGGGGCAACAGGAATAAAGAAGGAGAGGCCTTTCTAGACATCTGTCTAGCAAATGACTTAGTAGTAGCCAACACATGGTTCAGAAAGAGAGACAGTCACAAGATAACATACAAGAGTAGCCAACATGCAACTCAGGTAGACTTCCTCCTAGTGAGAAAAAGGCACCGGGGTAGAATTGGTGATTGCAAAGCCATCCCCAGTGAAACAGTCATCACACACCATAAACCACTGGTTGCCACAATCAGCTGCAAGTCATGGTCACAGAAGGCTCTAAGGTGAACAGAGACCAGGCTGAAGACTTGGAAGTCGACTGGAGAGAAAGTACAACAGTTCAAGGAATTACTCAGGTATCTACCACCCCAGAAAGATGAGGAAATAGGTGGAGGTGAAAAAGAATGGCAGCACCTCAAAACAGCATGTGTGAGGGCTACAGAATAGATATGTGGCCAAGCAAGGTATGGAAATAAGGTACACAAGGAAAGCTGGTGGTTGTTTGCAGAAGTCCAGGAAGACATCAAAAGAAAGAAGGAGTGCAGTAAAAAAAAAAACAGATAGAAAAGATTGACCAGGCTAGGAAGGAATAGTGGATGGCTAACAAAGAAGCTAAGAAAGGAGATGCAATAGCAAAGAATAGGGCATTGGAGGCACTCTACCATCTTCTGGAAAGTGACTCAGTAGTTGGCACAAATAAACTATAACAGGTGGCAAGGCAAAGACAGAAAGATAAAGAAGATAGTCAAACACCCTTCATGAGGGATGCCAGCAATAATCTGCTCACCAGTCCACAGGACTTCAAAGGCAGATGGAAGGAGTATTTCTAGCAGTTTCTGAATGAAGAAAACACCACAGAAGCTGTACTGCATCAGAAACAGCCTACGATGAGAGAAGAAGAGGAGGAGCCCACTCTAGAAGTAAGAATAGCACTAAGGAAAATAAAGTCAGAGAAAGCAGTAGGTTCAGATAAGGACACTGCAGATATGATAAAGATGCTGGATAAGATGGGGAGAAATGACTGTTGAGGCACTCATAGCAGTGTGGAGAGAAAGGCATTTCCCAAATGACTGGAGAAAAAGGATACTCCTGCCAGTGTACAGAACAAAGGGGATATCCACAACTGCAGGCAGTAAAAAGGCATCAACCTCCTATCACATTGCATGAAAGTTATAGAGAGGGTGATTGATAAATGGATATGCAGAGTAGTAGAATGTAAGATGGAAGATGAGCAGTTAAGATTCAGTTCAGGATGCAGCACAACTGACCCGATGTTTGCAGTGAGACAGATAGTTGAGAAGAAGCTAGAGATGAGGAAAGAGTCCAACTGGGCATTCCTAGACTTGGAGAAAGCATATGGCAAGGTCTCAAGAAAACTGATCTGGGCAGTACTGTGGTGGTTTAAAGTCCCAGAAACATTGCCAGAATTAGTGCAGGCTATGTACAAGGACATAATGACTCAAGTATGAAGAGTGTTTGGCCTCACATAGGGGTTCAAAGTGGGAGTGGATGTACACCAGGGTTCAACTCTGAGCCCATTGCTGTTCATACTGGTGATGGACTACATTAGCTAACAAGATGGAGGGGGCAGATCAACAAAGTTGCTGTATGCCGACAATGTGGCATTACACTTAGACTCTGAACAAGACTTCAGCAAAGGATAGGGGAATGGAATGCAAAACTGAAGACACATGGGATGAAACTAAGCACAGATAAGACAGTGGGAGTCTATATCATATTGTCGTATGTTCAAAATATCAAACGGCTGCAATGTCGATAATGTCATTCAGCAAAAAGTTTTTTGTGAGATCGCCGTACAGTGAGGATCAGAAAATTTGCCCTTTCCTCGCTGTAGTGTGATCTTGGAGTTGGTATATATAATTAGCGGGGGCTGTGGGGGGCCCCCACAAGAACAGTTTTGATGAATGGCATTTTTGATATTATAGCCATTCAATATTTTGAACATACAATAATATGATACAGATGCAGACAATGGTAATGGCAGCAAATTGGGAAATCAGAAGAAGCTGAGAATTGAGATAGAAGGGAAAATAGTGGAATAGGTAAATAGCTTCAAGTATCTGGGAGGGGTGATTGATTGAGGAGAGAGGAAGTCTGAATGAAGAGGTCAAAGCTAAAATCAGAGGGGCTGCAGCCAACTAGCATAGAGTCTCAGGTGTATTATATGACAGAAGAATGCCAAATAAGCTGAAAAGTAAGGTGTAAAATACAGCGGTGTGACCAGTACTACTGTATGGTACAGAGACCTGGGCAGTAAAGGCAGAGTAGATGAAGAAGCTAGAGTTGATGGAAATTAAGTGCCTGAGAAGGGTGGTAGGATGGACACTGTAGGACAGATGAAGAAATGAGGACATAAGAGCAAAAGCCAAAGTAGCTCCATATGTAGAAAAGATCAAAGAGAACAGATTATGGTGGTTCAGAAATACGTGCAGAAAAGCAGAAGACAATCTGGTGAAGAAGATTTGTGACAGACAGGAAGAAGATAAGAGGAAACAAGGACATCCAGTAAAGGGGTGGATGGATTGTGTGAAAGAAGATATGCTAGTGTCTGGCATGAGTGTTGAAGAAGGCAGGAATGTGGCACTGAATCAAGAGAGATGGCGACAGTTAACACAATACTCCAACACTGTAGAAAAATGGGAAAAAAGGGGCTGATGATGATGATGAAATGGAGCAAAGAAATAGGCCAATATGACTCAAAATTGATTTTTAGAACTTTAGATGAATACCATAAGTGCATTTTCAGAGCTCTGAGAAAATTGCAGAAATTAAAAGAAAAAAGTTCTTGGGGTCTGAAAGACAGTAGCTCATGAATTCTCTAAACCAAAGATTCTCTTTAGATAAATTATTTCTGTTTAGCTAGAATTCAATAGTAAAACCAAATGAACTCGGCTCTTTAGCTATGGGTGGTGACACTTCATTGAAGGAACTTTTGTACTCTGCAGATTAGACACCAAAATAAGCAATTGTCCTTGAGAAATCAATGATCTCCATTGAAAATCAAGCATATAAACTAGTCATGTTTTAAATACATAGACATCAGTGTCTTAAAACAAAATAAAATTCCTCCTTCAAATAACTCACAATGTTTCTAGTAAAGGAGGCAACCTGTTAATGCTTTGAAAAAGGTAGCTTCACCTGTACACTCTTTAAATCATTGTCTCCTCTGCCTGTCAATAATTGATAGTTACTCCAGTGTTTAAATCAGGTATTTACATACACCCTCTCATATTTAACTCCTTTTTACTAGCTTCTACCCCCCAATATCACTTCCTAATCCCTTCCTTTCTCATTGTTTATATCTTTCTCCTCATATCTAACTATATAATGTTTACACATAGTGTGAATAGTCTTGATTTTGAATGTCCCAAATTACTGAAACGGTTGAAATGTCCAGTACCCTTACTTATTGCACAGTTTGATCTGAACCTTGCAGTTCAACAAATGAAAATGTGTTAACTATGTGATGGATGGAACCTTCTGAAGTTTCTAATTCTGTAATGCTTTATTGCAAGTCCTATAACAAACTATAAATAATTCCTTTAATACCAAAGTACAATTGATTTAATATTGTATCAGAACTACTAATTAATTTTGATGTAATTTTCCTGGCAGAACACGAAAATAGTCCAGAGGGATCAGTGCACTAACACACACAAGAAATTCAAACAAATAAACTAAATAAGCTCTGGTAACGTCATAGTTACCTGTACTAGTCTGGGGTACAGCCTTCCACATAAAATGTCAGGTTGGCCATTTAGTTTAAGACATTCAATTTAGTGTCCATTAGGTCCTAGAATAAGCTTTGCTACCCATTCTAGGTACACTTTGCTGAAAATATCTCAACATTTTTATTATTAGAATGTTTTTTATTGAAACTGGGTTTGTGGCTGTGTTCCTCTGTGGTTCTGTCTTCCTAATGAATCACAGCGGGACAGAGCACACACACACACACACACACACACACACACACACACACACACACACACAGACTCACAGACACACACACACACACACACACACACACACACACACACACACACACACACACACACACACACACACACACACACACACGCGAATGATCCATTCAGAATAACATACAGATATACACACAGACACATGTACAGTACACTCGTGATCCATTCAGGATAATGTGCAGATATACAGACATGCTCACAGGCACACACACATACTTAATGAATGGAAACAACGTGCATGAGGGAGGCAGAAAGTGTAAAAGGGCAGGAAAACATTTTTGAAATGATGTGACTATCATTATAGTACAGACCCGCAGTCAACTAAAATGCATATTGTTAGAGGAACAATATTTTACTTAAAGACTAAAAAGTATAAAATAAAAAATACATATATATTTTTTTAATAAAGAATGCTTTTCATTCAGTCAACCTAAAAAATAAAAAAATAAAAACTAGGAAGAAGACTGAAACCTTTGAAAAAGAAACACAGACAAGCTGATTTCAGAAAATCAGTGGCTGTGGCAACTGGCACTGTTTTAAGGAGGTTTGCATGACTGCATTCTCAGAACCTCCCAGATATTGAAACTAAGATTTTAAATCCCCCTTTGAATAGAGATTTTGTGTTTGGCCCCTCTGCTACTGATCCAGGGAATCTTAAAAAAATTCAACCCTTCTTTTTCAAATTGTCCAAGGGATTTTTTTCTCCTCATCCAGTTTTGGCAAAAACAGATTAAGCAGTCTCAACTGAATTCAGGTAAAAAGACATTTAGAATGGCAAAGGGGTTCCAAAAAGAAATATTGAACTTCCCAAAATCAAGGACAGCCCAACACACGTCTAAATGACTATTCAAGAGTCCTTGTGATCTCTTCCTACCCTGGCCCCTTTTGTCTTCCAGAAAGTCCATTTTTTTCTTTGGCAAAAGACTGTTTCAGATAAATGGGTTTGGAAAATCATTCATCAAGGTTACAGATGGCAATGGGAGGAAATTCCTTCTTTCCAGGGGTCATTCCTCATCTCCTAGATCAGACTCTTTTGTTTCTATCTGTTCTTTATCACATGCTTTCCCAAAGAGTAATAGAAGCAGTTCCTCCTTTCCAGGGTGCTAAGGGTTTTCATTCAAGGATATTCCTTGTGCCATAGAAAGAAAATACTTGGAGATTGGTTCTGGATCTTTCTTTTCTCATCTTGTTCATGATAGTGCCAAAATTCAGAATGATATCACTTTACAACCTGTTACCTCCTCCTCTTCTTTGATGGTTCCTGGTAACACTGGACTTTAAAAGGTGCTTTTATCACATCTCTGTTCAACCAGACTTAAGATGTTTAAGGTTTTTTTTGGTCTCAATCACATTATCAGTTCTCTGCCCTACCCTTTGGACTATCTCCACTGCAACAAGAGTGTTCACAAAGTGTCTAGCTGCAGTAATAGGACATTGCAGGCTACAGGTATAAACACTTTTCATATTTAGATGACTTACCTTTGCATAGTCTTTTTGGAGTCTTTTTCAAAGTGTCAGGAGTCTTTCTCTTGGACAAGAGATGTCATACACAAGTCTGGATTCCAGGAGAACATTTAAAGTCTTTTTTTACTCTATCACACAGGCTTGTGTTCCTGGGGTGCCTGCTAGACACCTCAGTTCAAAGAGCATTTCTTCCACAGGAAAAAAATAGGTCTATTTCTAATGTTTTTCACTCAGACTTCAGCCACTGTGAAGGAACACTTGAGGAATTTTGGTCTCATGGCATGTATGGTTCCCATGCTACCACTGGCAAGACTCCACATGAGAAAGATACAGTGGTATCTGAAATCTCTTTGTTCCTAGCATCAACATCCTTTATATTTTCAAGTCCCTGTGCTGGCATTTATCTGAAAAGATATTGTTTGGTGGAGACGACAGATATCTCTGAATCCAGGTCTCCCCTTCTGCCTCCCTGCTCCAAATCAGTCAGTCACCACAGATGCTTCAGACTTTGCTTGGGAACAGTTTCATGAGTGATAAAATGCAGTGGGTCTGGGACAACAAAGACAGCTGCAATCACATAAATACCAAGGAGATGCTTGACCGGATCAAGGCACTCACCTCTCTGAACCATCTTTGGTCACAGGACCAGTCATGTGGTACCTCAAAAAGCAAGAGGGAACAGGTTGCACCCTCTTTCCAGACTAGCCACATTTGGGATACAGCTTCACACTACAATCTCACTCTACAGGCATTCTACATTCTGTCAGAGCAAAACTGAAAGGTAGACAAGCTGAACAGTACCAAGGCAGACCTACACAAATAGAAACTAGATCAGGGAGTCTTCCAAGGTTTGGTCCATCTGCTGGGAGTTTCTCAAGTAGATCTCCTTGCCTCTTGTTTGAATAATCAACTGACAATATTCTATTCCAGGACTCCATACAAGAAGGCCTGGAAGACAGATGCCTTTCTTGTCTTTTCTTTAGACAGAAATGTCCCTGTATGCTTTTCCAACCTTTCCACTAAAATCTGGGGTAGTTCTGAAGATACAGAAGTAATCATCCAAGATCATTGTGGTGACTCCCTTCTGGTCCAGTTAACCATAGTTCCTCCTTCCCTTGGAAATGGCCAGGGGCAATTACCACAAGCTTCTTCACAGACTGGATCCACTCACACAAGAATAGGGGTGTTTGATACACCCAGACTTCTATCATCTTCAATTGACTACCTGGATGATAGGGTCATAATTCCATTTAGGCACCTATTTACTAAGGACATGCAGCAGGTACTAATGGAGACAAGAAAGCTTGCTGCTAGAAAATATTATATTAGCAAATGGAAAAGATTTTCCAGTCCAGACCAACAACATAACCAGCACCAATTCAGGATTATTTGTTCTCTGGTTGTAGAATATTTGTGTGAGTTATTATCCTATGGCCTTTTATTATCCTCTATCAAGGTTCACTTATTGGCTACTTCAGCATATCTGGCCATGGAACCTCCTTTTTCAAGGCAGTCTCCTGTTTTGCATAAGAAGCTTCTAAGAGAACTGATGGCATATCCTTGGGATCTTAATTTTGTGTTAGAGAAGCTAACACTTGCTTCATTTGAATAAGCTAGTCTGTCTGATTTGAGGGTTCTTAACATGGAAAACAGTTTTACTGATAGCACTAAACCTCTGCAAGATTGGTATCCGAGTTGCAAGCTGTTATCGTGAGTCAACCCTATCTAATTTTCCACAGGAACAGGGTTTCTTTGAGAGCTAATACTGCTTTTATGTCTAAAGTGGTATCTAAATTTACTTAAGACATACTATCCATCTACCCATTTTCTTTCCTGACCTTAAAACTGAGGGAGAAATGATACTTCATACCTGGGATGTCTACAGACAGCTCAGGTACTGTCTTGACAGAACTGAATCTTTCAGATCTTTGGATCAATTGTTTATTTCTTATGAAGGTAAGATAAAGGGAAAACCTGTGTCAAAATAGACTATTTCCAAATGGTTGTCTAAGACTATTACCTTTTGTTATACTTACTTTAACTAATCTATTCCAGGCAGGGTTGATGCCCATTCTACCAGGGTCTTGGCTTCATCTATTGCTTCTTGGAAAGGGTTAGATTCTAGAACTATTCTAGAAGCTGCTATTTGGTCCTCTGTACATACCTTTATAAAGCAGTATAAGCTTGTTTCCTTCTCTCGGTCCAGGTTAGGCTTTGCTAGGATCATTGTCCAGTGGCTCCTGAACTCTTCTCTTTCCACCTCCCAAATGGAATTAGTTGTGGTAATCTCCCATATATCTAAGGCTACTGCAGCAGTGATCAATATGATGAACATAGTACAGTTGTTTTAAATTGGACTTACCATAAAGTAGATGTTTGAATGATCACTCCTGCAGTAGCTGCTCCATCCCTCTTGTATTTTGGTGTGTATTTTCTGCAAAGGTGTGGGCATTTATTTTTTATTTTTTGTTCCTAGCATTATCTTTTCAGGTCCCAGCCCCTTCTCTCTCTGCTGCCAGTAAAGCTCTAAAGGGCTTCACACCCAAACTTGTATTTTAGTCAACTCAGCTTTAGCTGCTTGACAGTTTGGGTGCATGGAAGGTGCCCTGAAGTTTTGGAAGGTTGCCGGCTGTTATATCCTTTGCAGGATATAACCCATATATCTAAGGCTACTGCAGTAGTGATTATTTGGACATCTACTGATATATTAAGTTCAACTTACACTGCAAAAATAATGTACAGTTGTGCATTGTTCTGGGAAGATCAATATAATAAACATATGGACACAAACAGAAATATACACTTGTTTTTTTCAAAGTTGTCTGTGAAATCTGTGAATTTGCAATGTCTCAGTGCTATGTTAAAGATATTTGAATTGAGATCCATATTCATGCTTTAATGGATTGTGAGTAAGGAGAAATGAGGACTTTGTTGCAAAAACTAAGTGCATAGTGTAACTGAAAGTATAATTCACGTTTTTCCATTTTAAATGACTGAAAAATTAAGTAAATTTTCCAAAGACAAACCAAATGTAGTCTCATGCTGTACTGATTTGAATTCTAGTCTTTAAAATAACCCATGAAAGGCTCACATTCCACTCTCAAGCCCCTCAGTGTTCAGTACCCACATCATCGCTATCCCACTTTGACCACACCAGTTCAATCACTGAATGCCATGCCTAATGCTCTAGTAGCAGGCTGCCATCACATACTAACCATCTACATTAATAGTAGCAACATTAATAGTAACTAAACTTAGGTATGAGACAGGACTAGAAAAAAATGTAAATAAATTGAACTGGTAACCCCCCACTTTATTGATCAAGTGCTTTCTTCATGTTGTGTTAAGGTACCAAATACCTTTCACAGAGGCCAGTTCAGCAGAGAATAACAGTCTCCTTTATTGCATAGAAAGACGTGTATGTGAGAGACTGAGAAGAGCCTGTCTCCTCAAGCTACAAAATCACCATTCCTTATATTTTTTCATTAAAAGCAACATTATTGTAATGGTTATAAAACTGTGACTGACCAATTAGTAATGAACATTACAGTTTTAACTAAGATCTCCTGACTACTTGTTTATAACATGCCATATTAGGCTCATATTCTGAGTTCTGTGATAGAACTTCTGCAGAACAAATCATACACTTTTCTGATACTTTCCTAATCCTGTCAGCACTTTCTAATATTAGACAATAAGCAAACTAAGAGATACATACTGAAGGACACATTCACATTTCAGTCTGCTATGAAAACATCTTAAAAATGAAATGCACACACTAACATTTTTCCCTTCTCCGTACTTACCACCCTTCACAGTTTTAATGACAACCAAGCCACTGAATTACAAAGTATACATATTGTAAAACTGTATATTTTTGTCAAAATAATGGTTGTAGATATTCTATTTCTGGAGAGGGGTGTAGAATGTATAAAACCAAGCAAAGGACAGTTTAACAGAAGGCTTGCTAAGAACATGTCCTGCAATATGCTTGGCCTGAGCACTGTCTCCAGTTTTGCTGTGCAAGTCCACCAGCTCTGTATATTTTTCTGCTTTTAACACCTCATGTTTATCTGGCAGAAAGATTCAAAATACTAACAAGTGGCACTCTTGAATAAATTTCACTTCACATAGTAAACTACATAAAATATCTAGGTGTCTACTTAGTCCAACTTCTAAAATGTAACTTTCATGTCAATATTTCTTTATGAAAAAAACAGACTTATCACAGAGCCTAAACATTATGTCACTAAAATGTTTAATACAAAAACAGAGAGTGAAATGCTGCATCACTAAAATGTTAAAGACTTGTGACAGTTTTACAGCTACCAAACTGCTATGTGATCATGTCTCACTTGGTTGCCACACTTAACCTTGTAGTTGCCTAACACCTACTGGTAAATCATGCTGGTGCTATGAGCTACACTTTCATTATTGCCCAACATTTTACAACAGTTAATTGGCCTGAATTTTGAAGCAGAAATAAACTTTCCTAGCTCTGTAGGACTAATAAATTACTCTCTTAGAAGCGATTCAAGGAAATGGCATGGGATTTTGTAAAGTCTAAAACCATAAGGTCACTTCATTCTTGTGACATATTAAAACTACATATACTAAAACAGGGAAATGCTTTTGTAAATGTTAGAACAAATTTCTGTATTCTGAATTGCTGCCTAATCTCACTAGTCTAATAATATATCAGACTCGGCCTTAATGAAATTCAGACATGCATATGTGGGTTCACAAGATTTTATATGGATTTAGAAGCTGCTCTCCACATCCTGCTTCTTTCCATTGTTTATTCTTTACATGTATTAACTTACCTCCCTCTCCTTCAATAACTTTCTTCAATATTTTTCATTCCATCCCACCACCTGTCTCCACCTAACTCATTTCTCTAATCATCTGGCAGACTGTGCAAACTTAACATCTTCTTCTTCATCTTCTTCTTTTGGCTGCTCCCTTTAGGGGTCGCCACAGCGGATAATCTGTTTCCATTTCTTCCTGTCCTCTGCATCTTGCTCTGTCACACCAACCACCTGCATGTCCTCTCTCACCACATCCATAAACCTTATCTTAGGCCTTCCTCTTTTCCTTTTACCTGGCAGCTTCATCCTTAGCATCTTTTTCCCACTATACTCTGCATCCCTCCTCAGCACATGTCCAAACCAACGTAATCTTGCCTCTCTGGCTTTGTCTCCAAACCTTCCAACCTGGGCTGACCCTCTAATATACTTATTCCTAATCCTGTCCACCCTCATCACACCCAGTGTAAATCTTAACATCTTTAACTCTGCCACGTCCAGCTCTGACTCCTGCCTTTTTGTCATTGCCACTGTCTCCAACCCATATAACATAGCTGTTCTCACTACCCTCTTGTAGAACTTCCCTTTCACTCTTACTGGTACTCGTCTGTCACAAATCACTCCTGACACTCTTCTCCACCCACTCCATCCTGCCTGTACTCTCTTCTTCACATCTCTTCCACACTCACCATTACTCTGAACTGTTGATCCCAAGTATTTAAACTCATCCACCTTCACCACCTCTACTCCCTGCATTCTCACCATTCCTCTATCCTCCCTCTCATTCACACACATATATTCTGTCTTAGTCCTGCTGACCTTCATTCCTCTTCTCTCTAGAGCATATCTCCACCTCTCCAGGGTCTCCTCCACCTGTTCCCATACTCTCACTACAGATCACTATGTCATCTGCAAACATCATAGTCCACGGGACACCTGTCTGATCTCGTCTGTCAACCTGTCCAATACCATTGCAAATAAGAAAGGGCTCAGAGCTGATCCTTGATGTAATCCCACCTCCACCTTAAGCACATCCGTCACTCCCACCGCAGACCTCACCGCTGTCACACTACCCTCGTACATATCCTGTACCACTCTTACATACTTCTCTGACACTCCTGACTTCCTCATACAATATCACTACTCCTCTCTAGGCACCATGTCATAGGCTTTCTCTAAGTCCACAAAGACACAATGCAACTCCTCCTGACCTTTCTGTACTTCTCCATCAACACTCTCAGAGCAAACATTGCATCTGTAGTGCTCTTTCCTGGCATGAAACCATACTGCTGATCACTAATCATCACCTCCCTTCTTAACCTAGCTTCAACAACTCTTTCCCATAACTTCATGCTGTGACTGATCAATTTAATCCCTCTGTAGTTACTACAGCTCTGCACATCACCCTTATTCTTAAAAATCGGTACCAAAACACTTTTTTCCATTCCTCAGGCAGCCTCTCACCTTCCAAGATTTCATTAAACAATCTAGTTAAAACTCCACTGTCATTTCACCTAAACACATCCATGCTTCCACAGGTATGTTATCTAGACCAACATCCTTTCCATTCTTCATCCTCTTCATAGCTATCCTTACTTCCTCCTTGCTAATCCACTGCACTTCATGATTTACTATCTGCACATCATCCAACTTTCTCTCCCTCTCATTATCTTACAATCTTAAGATCTAATTAATCATTATGTTAATTTAGTTAACTAATACACAATTGTTTTTCTAAGCTAATCCAGTTTATTTAGAGCTGGCACCCAGAATGACATCAACACTTACCACCCAATAATATTAAAGCTGTAAGTATGGCTCCAGGTTTTTAGTCTTCTGCTTTTGGAAGCTATATTTCAAACCTTATAATTTTCTAAAGGATGCAAAATAAACGTTGTTACACAGAAAAATGTTCATATGCATAAAAGTGCATGCAAACACATTTTTTGTGTGAAAATAATTTTTATGCCTTTAGAAATGATATTTAATGAAATATCATTGATTTATTAACTACCTACTACATAGCTCTCACACTTTGCTTAACTTCTTAATATTCTAGTTTTCCTTCTCATCCTTTAACTCTTCAGCATTACAGATTCATTCCAAAATGACTCCACTTGCATTACCCCAGACTTATGTCACTGAGCTGTTTGTATTCTTGTATTACCCCAGACATATGTTACTGAGCTGTTTCCCCACTTTTATTATTTGTTTATTTATTTTACAATTGTTGACTGGGATTATCCGACTGAGCTGAAGAGCCCTTTTTCAGCAGAGGCCCGGGGAGAAAAGCTCCAACATATTAAACACTTTTCATTATAAATTAGCATTAAACAGCAATGTTACAGGATTGTTATAAGGCATTAAGTAGCAATACAATGCTATACAGTGTCAATAATCAGGAGTATAGCAAAACTATTTGAAGATGTATAAAAAGAAAAAGTTATTAAGCTGAGTATAGTTTTTGGTGTAAGTGGTTACAAAAACCCAGTTTTATCATAATATAGTTGCATGAAGGCAAGACCATTACAATAGAATGTTTCTCTGAGGTGATTTGCTTAATATATTTTAGAAGACAGTAGAAAGAGTAGTCAATGAAGATTAGAGAGAGCTAGTGAGAAGAGTGAGCTAAGGGCAGAAAGTAGATTAAGGTATGAGAAGTAGGGGATGTTAAGGAGGGAGAGTGCAGTGGCAGGACCAGTGACTTTTAAAGTGCTCTTTGGTGGCTGTCTTAAATTATTTAGGATGTGTAAGGGTCCTGATTTCTAGTGGGAGCCTATTCCAGGCAATAGTGGGGTGATAGCTATACATGCTGCGTCCAAATTTAGACCTGGGTTTGTAGATTTGTAGTAGGTCTTGGTTAGAGCTTCGGAGAGGTCTGGGTGGAGAATAATGGGAGATGAGAGGGGATAGTGCTGGCAGTAGGAAGGCTGATATAGGATAGAATGGATGATCTGGAGCTGAGAAAGAAGAAGCTGGTGGGGTAATTCAAGCCAGTTTAGGTGTTTTAGAGAGAGACAGTGATGAGATTTGTAGTTTTGTTGGTCAGCAAATCTAGCTACCTTGTTGTAGGTAGATTCAAGTTTGGTCAGGAGTGCTGAGTTAAGATTTGTGAGAATTTGAGAATTGTACATTAGACTGGGTAGAAACTAGGTAAGAGAGAGAGTAATCTTGGCTTCAGAGGTAAGGAATTTCTTATTACAGTAAATGAGCCCTAGTTTTGAATGAGTCTTTTGGTACAGTTAATAACATGCAAGTAAATTTAAGCTGATTGTCGATGGTTATGCCTAAGAGCTTAGTACTGGATTCTACCTGAATGCGAGTGTTATTAAGGAACTGTATGGAGAAGGAGGGTTTAATATTGTTGAACTTTTTAGGTAGGAAGAGTAACAACTTTTTTTTAGGGTTAAGGATGAGCTGGTTGTTGGACAGCCATGTTTCAGCTAAGCCAAAAGATGCCTGAGTAGCAGAGAAGAGCTTAGAGGAAGAGTTGGCTGTGCTGATGACTGTAGATTCATCTGCATATTGCACTAAAGGTGACTGAGGACAGGAGGTATAGGATTATTAAATATATTAAAAAGTAAAGGCCCTAGGATAGACCCTTGAGGTACACCCATTTTTACAGGGAGAGGAGAGAAGAGGAGAGTGCAGAGTGCCATCTCACTGATTGAGATCTATCAGTGAGGTAGCTGGAGAACCATGCAACAGTATCAGAGGAGAAGTTGAGGTTATGCAGTTTGTGCAGCAGAAGAGAGTGTGAGGCAGTGTCGAAAGCTTTTGAGAGGTCCAAGAATAGGCAAGAAATGAGTTTATGGTCATCCATGGCTATAGAGACAGTGTTGAGGAAGGATAATAGAACTGTAGTGGTCCTATGTTTGGATCTGAAGCTGTGTTGAGAGGGTGTAAGCAGATTTCCCTGTATTAGATACTGCATAACTTGCTTATGAATACATTTTTCTAGTACTTTAGAGAGAGGGGAGAGGATAGCAATAGGTCTAAAGTTGGAGATATCAGAGGAGTTACCTCATTTATGTATAGGTAGAGTGTAGCATTGTTTCCAGATGGAAGGGACTTTAGATTCAGAGATAGAGTGATTGATTAGGATAGATACAGGGAGAGCAAGAGAGTCAGCTGCTAGTAGAAGAAAAGTGGAAGGAATATTATCAGCTGATGCTGAGCATGGTTTTAATTTTGAGAGTAGAGTTTTGATGTAGCTAGTAGGTACAGGTTTGAGGGAGAAGGTATTTGAGGAGATAGTATTAGGAGTAGGTTCAGAAAAGTTGGAGATGTCAGTAGTAGAGGAGTTTGAGTTCAGTAGCTTAGATACTGAATTGATAAAATAGGTATTGAAGATAGTGACAGTTTCTTCAGATGTCTTGGCATGGACTGAGGGAGCTAAGATTACCGGGATGTAATATTTGGTTAATAGAGTTCCAGAATTTTTTTAGGATTAGATTTTACAGCTGTGGGAGGTTTGTTATAGAAGCCCTTTTTATCTTTGTTTATGTGTTTTTTGTCAGATTTCTGAATTCTTTATATTTTTGTAAGTCTGCAGAGCTTAGTTTGTGACCATTTTTTCCATAATTTGCCTCTATTTATCATAAGGGTACGAGTAGCTTTTGAAGGCCACGAAGATATGATGGACTTAATTCGGACTTTGCAAGGGGGAGCAAGTGAGTCTTAGATGCTAAGGAAGGTGGAGGTGAAAGCTGGGACTGCTTCTTCTAGTGGAAGTTGGGTAAGGAATTTCCAGTTTACTTTAGAGAGGAGGGCAATAAAGATTTCTGGATGGAAGTTAGAGAGTTTACTACAAGTGATACAATTAGGAGGTTTTTGAGAAGTAGGGAGTGAACCTAAGCACTTTTATAGGGGAGTGATCACTCAGGGTGTTTGGTAGGGTTTCAGGGTTATGATATTTGGAAGGATTAGATACAAGTACCCATTCAGTAAGAGAACTAGATGTGTGAGAGTTATTTGTATGGGTAGGTTGGGAGATTAGCTGTGTAAAGCCATATAAGTTAATATGAGTATTAGAGTTTGGATTACTGAGAGTTAACCAGTTAATGTTGACATCCCCAAGGAGGATAGTTTCATTGGGGATGTTTTGAGAAAAGTATGAAAGAATATTTTGAGCAGAGGAATGTTGTCTCTTGGAGGAATATAGATGGCTGCTGCTATGATAGTGGTGTGGTCATTTTTTAAGGTTAGCTGTAAGCAGTTCAGCAGGAGGAAAGGATGGGATAAGTTTCATAATACTTGTAATGGTAAGGTGGTTGGAGTAGAGGATGGCTACACCATCCCCTATTTTGTTTTTGTTTTGTTTTGTTTTGTTCTGTAGTAGCCCAAACTTATGTCACTGAGCTGTTTCTCCACTTGTATTACCCCAGACTTATGTCACTGAGCTGTTTCTACACTTGTATTACCCCAGACTTATATCACTGAGCTGTTTCTCCACTTGTATTACCCCAGACTTATGTCACTGAGCTGTTTCTCCACTTGTATTACCCCAAATTTATGTCACTGATCTGTTTCTCCACTTGTATTACCCCAGATTTATATCACTGAGCTGTTTCTACACTTGTATTACCACAGACTTATATCACTGAGCTGTTTCTCCACTTGTATTACCCCAGACTTATGTTACTGAGCTGTTTCTCCACTTGTATTACCCCAGACTTATGTCCCTGAGCTGTTCCTCCACTTGGATTACCCCAGACTTATGTCACTGAGCTGTTCCTCCACTTGGATTACCCCAGACTTATGTTACTGAGCTATTTCTCCATTTGCATTACCCCAGACTTATGGCCCTGAGCTGTTCCTCCACTTGGATTACCCCAGACTTATGTCACTGAGCTGTTTCTCCACTTGTATTACCCCAAACTTGTCACTGAGCTGTTTCTCCACTTGCATTACCCCAGACTTATGTCACTGAGTTGTTTCTCCACTTGCATTACCCCAGACTTGTCATTGAGCTGTTTCTCCACTTGTATTACCCCAGACTTATGTTACTGAGCTGTTCCTCCACTTGCATTACCCCAAACTTGTCACTGAGCTGTTTCTCCACTTGCATTACCCCAGACTTATGTCACTGAGTTGTTTCTCCACTTGCATTACCCCAGACTTGTCATTGAGCTGTTTCTCCACTTGTATTACCCCAGACTTATGTTACTGAGCTGTTCCTCCACTTGCATTACCCCAAACTTGTCACTGAGCTGTTTCTCCACTTGCATTACCCCAGACTTATGTCACTGAGTTGTTTCTCCACTTGCATTACCCCAGACGTGTCATTGAGCTGTTTCTCCACTTGTATTACCCCAGACTTATGTTACTGAGCTGTTTCTCCACTTGTATTACCCTAGACTTATGTCCCTGAGCTGTTCCTTAACTGGCATTAGCCAGGCTTGTCACTGAGCTGTTTCTCTACTTGCATTACCCCAGACTTATGTCACTGAGCTGTTTCACCACTTGTATTACCACAGACTTATGTTACTGAGCTGTTTCACCACTTGTATTACCACAGACTTATGTTACTGAGCTGTTTCTCCACTTGTATTACCCCAGACTTATGTCACTGAGCTTTTTTCCACTTGTATTACCCCAGACTTATGTTACTGAGCTGTTTCTCCACTTGTATTACCCTAGACTTATGTTACTGAGCTGTTTCTTCACTTGTATTACCCCAAACATATGCCACTGAGCTGTTTTTCTACTTGTATTACCCCAGATATATGTCCCTGAGCTGTTCCTCCACTTGCATTACCACAGACTTATGTCAGTGAGATGTTTCTCCACTTGTATTACCCCAGACTTATGTTACTGAGCTGTTTCTTCACTTGTATTACCCCAAACATATGTCACTGAGCTGTTTCTCTACTTGTATTACCCCAGATATATGTCCCTGAGCTGTTCCTCCACTTGCATTACCCCAGACTTATGCAAATGAGATGTTTCTCCACTTGTATTACCCCAGACCTATGTTACTGAGCTGTTTCTCCACTTGCATTACCCCAGACTTATGTCACTGAGCTGTTCCTCCACTTGCATTACCACAGACTTGTCACTGAGCTGTTTCTCCACTTGTATTACCCCAGACCTATGTCACTGAGCTGTTTCTTCACTTGTATTACCCCAGACGTATGTCACTGAGCTGTTTTCTACTTGTATTACCCCAGACTTATGTTACTAAGCTGTTTCTCCACTTGTATTACCCCATACTTGTCACGGAGCTGTTTCCCCACTTGCATTACCCCAGGCTTATGTCCCTGAGCTGTTCCTCCACCTTTGCCACATTTCTTTTCTTGATACTCCCTTATCTTTCTGATTGATCCTTTACTGTATATCCCAGTACATGCTGCATATATTGTACACAATATGTAAGATAATGTTAAAATCACTGTATAAATAATGGTGCCCGTTATACCATTAATTTGTAGCAGTATCTCATAATTGTTTATTGCTGCGATTGTCCTGTTATCAGAGTGTTAATTTTATCTGGCACTAACTATGCAATTCTAAACATCTGAAAAAATGTCATTTCCTAAGATTCGTAATTTCTGTATCAGTATACATTTGTCATACTGAATATACCTGCAGCTCAGTACACTTTTTTCATACCAAATACATGTGGGGCCTTGTGCAATTTGTTTATTATGGATTTCATATTACAAGATGGGCCAACATATATTATCACTGCATATACCTGATCGCTGTAGACTTCAGCATATTTTTTCTTAAGGCTTGCTACAGGGAAAATAACTAAATACCGTACTAATTTCTATATCCTTGTGTCTTCAGACTCTGACCCTCCTGCATTGGAGCATGCACTCATAATTCCAGTCTTTTGGGTTTTCCCGGTTAGGGGTCACCACAGCTGAACTCCGGTACACTCGTAGATTTTTTATGGTGCAGAGTTGCCAGCCCGATGTGCAACCTTCAAAGAAGGCACGCCCATTCATGCTGGCACCTACATGCATGTCTTTAGCATCACTTGACTGTGGGGAGGACATGCAGACTCCACACAGAAGGCGCTCCAGCCGAGAATCGAACAGGAGAACCTTTTGCTGTGAGGCAACAATGTTAACTGCTGCACCACCATGGCCACACGCACTCATAATTCCAGAAATATACACAAATAAATAAAAGTATAGATAAACAACTGCCACAAACTATCGATTGTTTATTAAAAAAAAAACTGTTTAAGTTTGTGGTGATTGATTATCTATAATTCCAGTAATAGTCACTTCACTTAATGATCTCGAGGAATACAGACCTTTCTGTAACTTGTGCCCTATTATCAAAATAGTTGAAAAAGTGCTGCACAAGCAAATACAATGTCGCAATAACATCTATTTTCTGCCATGTGATGCAGAACATTACTTTTGCAAAGCCTATTGCACCTGTAAATAATAATAGTTATTATAATTGTAATAGCTCAAAAAGATAGAGAAAGACAGATAAAATGTTTTCATTTCTTGATCTGATTTTAAATTAATTTTAATAGTCTGTATCTGCTATAGCTAAGGTCTTTAAGCCTATATTAGTGATTCTAGTGCATGGTCATTCTGCATTTTTTGCTGTTTCAAGTGGTCTGACTGTTATTAAGCCCTGGTTTCATTCTTGCTTACTGAGTGTATATCAGGCTAGTTCAGGACTTGTCTTTGCATTGGGGCAGTTCAAGACCAGTCAGCTCAGAGCTACGGGTCTGTGAATTCAAAAGTTGGTGTTTGCTGTGAATTTTTTAAATTGCTGTTGAATTGCAATAGTTCTAAAAGACAGATACGTGTTTTCATTTTACCTCATATCCATCATATTGTAGTTCTTTTCTGTTGTTGTCTGCCCCCCTTATGATAATTTGACAACATAATTCTCCCCCTCTCCCTGTTTAATGGCTGTTTGCAAAATTATACATATGTGCTTATGTTAAAGTCTCTCCTCTTAAACTACTCACTAGGCCAAAAGACCTTTCATAAAACTGCTTAATATTGAGTGTACTGATACTGCATGCACTGATTTTTAGCATCAAATTAGTGATTTTTTTTTACTATAATTATTTTACTGGTTCTTGCTTATAGCAGAGAAAGGACACCAGGCTAGTTGTTTTGTTCTGAAATTTAAATAATCAGTAGCATGTCCACCAAAGCATTGTTGTAAAAGCAATTTCCAAGCAGTTTTAGTAACCCCTGCACCCAGAGTCATTCCTGCTGGTATCATGTCCCCAAGTACCAGCAATTCCCCATGACATCTCTAGCCACCCTAATTAAGACAGGTATCTTGAGACAGTGTAAGAATTGTCTCATGCTGCCTGAGATGGGTACCTTGAGACACTGTAAAAATTGTCTCATGGTGCCTGAGATGGGTATCTTGAGACAGTGTAAGAATTGTCTCATGCTGCCTGAGATGGGTATCTTGAGACAGTGTAAGAATTGTCTCATGCTGCCTGAGATGGGTATCTTGAGACAGTGTAAGAATTGTCTCATGCTGCCTGAGATGGGTATCTTGAGACAGTGTAAGAATTGTCTCATGCTGCCTGAGATGGGTATCTTGAGACAGTGTAAGAATTGTCTCATGCTGCCTGAGATGGGTATCTTGAGACAGTGTAAGAATTGTCTCATGCTGCCTGAGATGGGTATCTTGAGACAGTGTAAGAATTGTCTCATGCTGCCTGAGATGGGTATCTTGAGACAGTGTAAGAATTGTCTCATGCTGCCTGAGATGGGTATCTTGAGACAGTGTAAGAATTGTCTCATGCTGCCTGAGATGGGTATCTTGAGACAGTGTAAGAATTGTCTCATGCTGCCTGAGATGGGTATCTTGAGACAGTGTAAGAATTGTCTCATGCTGCCTGAGATGGGTATCTTGAGACAGTGTAAGAATTGTCTCATGCTGCCTGAGATGGGTATCTTGAGACAGTGTAAGAATTGTCTCATGCTGCCTGAGATGGGTATCTTGAGACAGTGTAAGAATTGTCTCATGCTGCCTGAGATGGGTATCTTGAGACAGTGTAAGAATTGTCTCATGCTGCCTGAGATGGGTATCTTGAGACAGTGTAAGAATTGTCTCATGCTGCCTGAGATGGGTATCTTGAGACAGTGTAAGAATTGTCTCATGCTGCCTGAGATGGGTATCTTGAGACAGTGTAAGAATTGTCTCATGCTGCCTGAGATGGGTATCTTGAGACAGTGTAAGAATTGTCTCATGCTGCCTGAGATGGGTATCTTGAGACAGTGTAAGAATTGTCTCATGCTGCCTGAGATGGGTATCTTGAGACAGTGTAAGAATTGTCTCATGCTGCCTGAGATGGGTATCTTGAGACAGTGTAAGAATTGTCTCATGCTGCCTGAGATGGGTATCTTGAGACAGTGTAAGAATTGTCTCATGCTGCCTGAGATGGGTATCTTGAGACAGTGTAAGAATTGTCTCATGCTGCCTGAGATGGGTATCTTGAGACAGTGTAAGAATTGTCTCATGCTGCCTGAGATGGGTATCTTGAGACAGTGTAAGAATTGTCTCATGCTGCCTGAGATGGGTATCTTGAGACAGTGTAAGAATTGTCTCATGCTGCCTGAGATGGGTATCTTGAGACAGTGTAAGAATTGTCTCATGCTGCCTGAGATGGGTATCTTGAGACAGTGTAAGAATTGTCTCATGCTGCCTGAGATGGGTATCTTGAGACAGTGTAAGAATTGTCTCATGCTGCCTGAGATGGGTATCTTGAGACAGTGTAAGAATTGTCTCATGCTGCCTGAGATGGGTATCTTGAGACAGTGTAAGAATTGTCTCATGCTGCCTGAGATGGGTATCTTGAGACAGTGTAAGAATTGTCTCATGCTGCCTGAGATGGGTATCTTGAGACAGTGTAAGAATTGTCTCATGCTGCCTGAGATGGGTATCTTGAGACAGTGTAAGAATTGTCTCATGCTGCCTGAGATGGGTATCTTGAGACAGTGTAAGAATTGTCTCATGCTGCCTGAGATGGGTATCTTGAGACAGTGTAAGAATTGTCTCATGCTGCCTGAGATGGGTATCTTGAGACAGTGTAAGAATTGTCTCATGCTGCCTGAGATGGGTATCTTGAGACAGTGTAAGAATTGTCTCATGCTGCCTGAGATGGGTATCTTGAGACAGTGTAAGAATTGTCTCATGCTGCCTGAGATGGGTATCTTGAGACAGTGTAAGAATTGTCTCATGCTGCCTGAGATGGGTATCTTGAGACAGTGTAAGAATTGTCTCATGCTGCCTGAGATGGGTATCTTGAGACAGTGTAAGAATTGTCTCATGCTGCCTGAGATGGGTATCTTGAGACAGTGTAAGAATTGTCTCATGCTGCCTGAGATGGGTAACTTGAGACAGTGTAAGAATTGTCTCATGCTGCCTGAGATGGGTATCTTGAGACAGTGTAAGAATTGTCTCATGCTGCCTGAGATGGGTATCTTGAGACAGTGTAAGAATTGTCTCATGCTGCCTGAGATGGGTATCTTGAGACAGTGTAAGAATTGTCTCATGCTGCCTGAGATGGGTATCTTGAGACAGTGTAAGAATTGTCTCATGCTGCCTGAGATGGGTATCTTGAGACAGTGTAAGAATTGTCTCATGCTGCCTGAGATGGGTATCTTGAGACAGTGTAAGAATTGTCTCATGCTGCCTGAGATGGGTATCTTGAGACAGTGTAAGAATTGTCTCATGCTGCCTGAGATGGGTATCTTGAGACAGTGTAAGAATTGTCTCATGCTGCCTGAGATGGGTATCTTGAGACAGTGTAAGAATTGTCTCATGCTGCTGAGATGGGTATCTTGAGACAGTGTAAGAATTGTCTCATGCTGCCTGAGATGGGTATCTTGAGACAGTGTAAGAATTGTCTCATGCTGCCTGAGATGGGTATCTTGAGACAGTGTAAGAATTGTCTCATGCTGCCTGAGATGGGTATCTTGAGACAGTGTAAGAATTGTCTCATGCTGCCTGAGATGGGTATCTTGAGACAGTGTAAGAATTGTCTCATGCTGCCTGAGATGGGTATCTTGAGACAGTGTAAGAATTGTCTCATGCTGCCTGAGATGGGTATCTTGAGACAGTGTAAGAATTGTCTCATGCTGCCTGAGATGGGTATCTTGAGACAGTGTAAGAATTGTCTCATGCTGCCTGAGATGGGTATCTTGAGACAGTGTAAGAATTGTCTCATGCTGCCTGAGATGGGTATCTTGAGACAGTGTAAGAATTGTCTCATGCTGCCTGAGATGGGTATCTTGAGACAGTGTAAGAATTGTCTCATGCTGCCTGAGATGGGTATCTTGAGACAGTGTAAGAATTGTCTCATGCTGCCTGAGATGGGTATCTTGAGACAGTGTAAGAATTGTCTCATGCTACCTGAGATGGGTATCTTGAGGCAGTGTAATAATTGTCTCATGCTGCCTGAGATGGGTATCTTGAGACAGTGTAAGAATTGTCTCATGCTGCCTGAGATGGGTATCTTGAGACAGTGTAAGAATTGTCTCATGCTGCCTGAGATGGGTATCTTGAGACAGTGTAAGAATTGTCTCATGCTGCCCGAGATGGGTATATTCAGACAGTGTAAGAATTGTCTCATGCTGCCTGAGATGGGTATCTTGAGACAGTGTAAGAATTGTCTCATGCTGCCTGAGATGGGTATCTTGAGACACTGTAAGAATTGTCTCATGCTGCCTGAGATGGGTATCTTGAGACAGTGTAAGAATTGTCTCATGCTGCCTGAGATGGGTATCTTGAGACAGTGTAAGAATTGTCTCATGCTGCCTGAGATGGGTATCTTGAGACAGTGTAAGAATTGTCTCATGCTGCCTGAGATGGGTATCTTGAGACAGTGTAAGAATTGTCTCATGCTGCCTGAGATGGGTGTCTTGAGACAGTGTAAGAATTGTCTCATGCTGCCTGAGATGGGTATCTTGAGACAGTGTAAGAATTGTCTCATGCTGCCTGAGATGGGTATCTTGAGACAGTGTAAGAATTGTCTCATGCTGCCTGAGATGGGTATCTTGAGACAGTGTAAGAATTGTCTCATGCTGCCTGAGATGGGTATCTTGAGACAGTGTAAGAATTGCCTCATTCTGCCTGAGGTGGGTATCTTGAGACAGTGTAAGAATTGTCAAATGCTGCCTGAGATGGGTATCTTGAGACAGTGTAAGAATTGTCTCATGCTGCCTGAGATGGGTATCTTGAGACAGTGTAAGAATTGTCTCATGCTGCCTGAGATGGGTATCTTGAGACAGTGTAAGAATTGTCTCATGCTGCCTGAGATGGGTATCTTGAGACAGTGTAAGAATTGTCTCATGCTGCCTGAGATGGGTATCTTGAGACAGTGTAAGAATTGTCTCATGCTGCCTGAGGTGGGTATCTTGAGACAGTGTAAGAATTGTCTCATGCTGCCTGAGATGGGTACCTTGAGACACTGTAAGAATTGTCTCATGCTGCCTGAGATGGGTATCTTGAGACAGTGTAAGAATTGTCTCATGCTGCCTGAGATGGGTATCTTGAGACAGTGTAAGAATTGTCTCATGCTGCCTGAGATGGGTATCTTGAGACAGTGTAAGAATTGTCTCATGCTGCCTGAGATGGGTATCTTGAGACAGTGTAAGAATTGTCTCATGCTGCCTGAGATGGGTATCTTGAGACAGTGTAAGAATTGTCTCATGCTGCCTGAGATGGGTATCTTGAGACAGTGTAAGAATTGTCTCATGCTGCCTGAGATGGGTATCTTGAGACAGTGTAAGAATTGTCTCATGCTGCCTGAGATGGGTATCTTGAGACAGTGTAAGAATTGTCTCATGCTGCCTGAGATGGGTATCTTGAGACAGTGTAAGAATTGTCTCATGCTTCCTGAGATGGGTATCTTGAGACAGTGTAAGAATTGTCTCATGCTGCCTGAGATGGGTATCTTGAGACAGTGTAAGAATTGTCTCATGCTGCCTGAGATGGGTATCTTGAGACAGTGTAAGAATTGTCTCATGCTGCCTGAGATGGGTATCTTGAGACAGTGTAAGAATTGTCTCATGCTGCCTGAGATGGGTATCTTGAGACAGTGTAAGAATTGTCTCATGCTGCCTGAGATGGGTATCTTGAGACAGTGTAAGAATTGTCTCATGCTGCCTGAGATGGGTATCTTAAGACAGTGTAAAATTTGTCTCATGCAGCCTGAGATGGGTATCTTGAGACAGTGTAAGAATTGTCTCATGCTGCCTGAGATGGGTATCTTGAGACAGTGTAAGAATTGTCTCATGCTGCCTGAGATGGGTATCTTGAGACAGTGTAAGAATTGTCTCATGCTGCCTGAGATGGGTATCTTGAGACAGTGTAAGAATTGTCTCATGCTGCCTGAGATGGGTATCTTAAGACAGTGTACGCATTGTCACAAGCTGTCTGAGATGGGTATCTTGAGACAGTGTAAGAATTGTCTCATGCTGCCTGAGATGGGTATCTTGAGACAGTGTAAGAATTGTCTCATGCTGCCTGAGATGGGTATCTTGAGACAGTGTAAGAATTGGCTCATGCTGCCTGAGATGGGTATCTTGAGACAGTGTAAGAATTGTCTCATGCTGCCTGAGATGGGTATCTTGAGACAGTGTAAGAATTGTCTCATGCTGCCTGAGATGGGTATCTTGAGACAGTGTAAGAATTCTCTCATGCTGCCTGAGATGGGTATCTTGAGACAGTGTAAGAATTGTCTCATGCTGCCTGAGATGGGTATCTTGAGACAGTGTAAGAATTGTCTCATGCTGCCTGAGATGGGTATCTTGAGACAGTGTAAGAATTGTCTCATGCTGCCTGAGATGGGTATCTTGAGACAGTGTAAGAATTGTCTCATGCTGCCTGAGATGGGTATCTTGAGACAGTGTAAGAATTGTCTCATGCTGCCTGAGATGGGTATCTTGAGACAGTCTAAGATTTGTCTCATGCAGCCTGAGATGGGTATCTTGAGACAGTGTAAGAATTGTCTCATGCTGCCTGAGATGGGTATCTTGAGACAGTGTAAGAATTGTCTCATGCTGCCTGAGATGGGTATCTTGAGACAGTGTAAGAATTGTCTCATGCTGCCTGAGATGGGTATCTTGAGACAGTGTAAGAATTGTCTCATGCTGCCTGAGATGGGTATCTTGAGACAGTGTAAGAATTGTCTCATGCTGCCTGAGATGGGTATCTTGAGACAGTGTAAGAATTGTCTCATGCTGCCTGAGATGGGTATCTTGAGACAGTGTAAGAATTGTCTCATGCTGCCTGAGATGGGTATCTTGAGACAGTGTAAGAATTGTCTCATGCTGCCTGAGATGGGTATCTTGAGACAGTGTAAGAATTGTCTCATGCTGCCTGAGATGGGTATCTTGAGACAGTGTAAGAATTGTCTCATGCTGCCTGAGATGGGTATCTTGAGACAGTGTAAGAATTGTCTCATGCTGCCTGAGATGGGTATCTTGAGACAGTGTAAGAATTGTCTCATGCTGCCTGAGATGGGTATCTTGAGACAGTGTAAGAATTGTCTCATGCTGCCTGAGATGGGTATCTTGAGACAGTGTAAGAATTGTCTCATGCTGCCTGAGATGGGTATCTTGAGACAGTGTAAGAATTGTCTCATGCTGCCTGAGATGGGTATCTTGAGACAGTGTAAGAATTGTCTCATGCTGCCTGAGATGGGTATCTTGAGACAGTGTAAGAATTGTCTCATGCTGCCTGAGATGGGTATCTTGAGACAGTGTAAGAATTGTCTCATGCTGCCTGAGATGGGTATCTTGAGACAGTGTAAGAATTGTCTCATGCTGCCTGAGATGGGTATCTTGAGACAGTGTAAGAATTGTCTCATGCTGCCTGAGATGGGTATCTTGAGACAGTGTAAGAATTGTCTCATGCTGCCTGAGATGGGTATCTTGAGACAGTGTAAGAATTGTCTCATGCTGCCTGAGATGGGTATCTTGAGACAGTGTAAGAATTGTCTCATGCTGCCTGAGATGGGTATCTTGAGACAGTGTAAGAATTGTCTCATGCTGCCTGAGATGGGTATCTTGAGACAGTGTAAGAATTGTCTCATGCTGCCTGAGATGGGTATCTTGAGACAGTGTAAGAATTGTCTCATGCTGCCTGAGATGGGTATCTTGAGACAGTGTAAGAATTGTCTCATGCTGCCTGAGATGGGTATCTTGAGACAGTGTAAGAATTGTCTCATGCTGCCTGAGATGGGTATCTTGAGACAGTGTAAGAATTGTCTCATGCTGCCTGAGATGGGTATCTTGAGACAGTGTAAGAATTGTCTCATGCTGCCTGAGATGGGTATCTTGAGACAGTGTAAGAATTGTCTCATGCTGCCTGAGATGGGTATCTTGAGACAGTGTAAGAATTGTCTCATGCTGCCTGAGATGGGTATCTTGAGACAGTGTAAGAATTGTCTCATGCTGCCTGAGATGGGTATCTTGAGACAGTGTAAGAATTGTCTCATGCTGCCTGAGATGGGTATCTTGAGACAGTGTAAGAATTGTCTCATGCTGCCTGAGATGGGTATCTTGAGACAGTGTAAGAATTGTCTCATGCTGCCTGAGATGGGTATCTTGAGACAGTGTAAGAATTGTCTCATGCTGCCTGAGATGGGTATCTTGAGACAGTGTAAGAATTGTCTCATGCTGCCTGAGATGGGTATCTTGAGACAGTGTAAGAATTGTCTCATGCTGCCTGAGATGGGTATCTTGAGACAGTGTAAGAATTGTCTCATGCTGCCTGAGATGGGTATCTTGAGACAGTGTAAGAATTGTCTCATGCTGCCTGAGATGGGTATCTTGAGACAGTGTAAGAATTGTCTCATGCTGCCTGAGATGGGTATCTTGAGACAGTGTAAGAATTGTCTCATGCTGCCTGAGATGGGTATCTTGAGACAGTGTAAGAATTGTCTCATGCTGCCTGAGATGGGTATCTTGAGACAGTGTAAGAATTGTCTCATGCTGCCTGAGATGGGTATCTTGAGACAGTGTAAGAATTGTCTCATGCTGCCTGAGATGGGTATCTTGAGACAGTGTAAGAATTGTCTCATGCTGCCTGAGATGGGTATCTTGAGACAGTGTAAGAATTGTCTCATGCTGCCTGAGATGGGTATCTTGAGACAGTGTAAGAATTGTCTCATGCTGCCTGAGATGGGTATCTTGAGACAGTGTAAGAATTGTCTCATGCTGCCTGAGATGGGTATCTTGAGACAGTGTAAGAATTGTCTCATGCTGCCTGAGATGGGTATCTTGAGACAGTGTAAGAATTGTCTCATGCTGCCTGAGATGGGTATCTTGAGACAGTGTAAGAATTGTCTCATGCTGCCTGAGATGGGTATCTTGAGACAGTGTAAGAATTGTCTCATGCTGCCTGAGATGGGTATCTTGAGACAGTGTAAGAATTGTCTCATGCTGCCTGAGATGGGTATCTTGAGACAGTGTAAGAATTGTCTCATGCTGCCTGAGATGGGTATCTTGAGACAGTGTAAGAATTGTCTCATGCTGCCTGAGATGGGTATCTTGAGACAGTGTAAGAATTGTCTCATGCTGCCTGAGATGGGTATCTTGAGACAGTGTAAGAATTGTCTCATGCTGCCTGAGATGGGTATCTTGAGACAGTGTAAGAATTGTCTCATGCTGCCTGAGATGGGTATCTTGAGACAGTGTAAGAATTGTCTCATGCTGCCTGAGATGGGTATCTTGAGACAGTGTAAGAATTGTCTCATGCTGCCTGAGATGGGTATCTTGAGACAGTGTAAGAATTGTCTCATGCTGCCTGAGATGGGTATCTTGAGACAGTGTAAGAATTGTCTCATGCTGCCTGAGATGGGTATCTTGAGACAGTGTAAGAATTGTCTCATGCTGCCTGAGATGGGTATCTTGAGACAGTGTAAGAATTGTCTCATGCTGCCTGAGATGGGTATCTTGAGACAGTGTAAGAATTGTCTCATGCTGCCTGAGATGGGTATCTTGAGACAGTGTAAGAATTGTCTCATGCTGCCTGAGATGGGTATCTTGAGACAGTGTAAGAATTGTCTCATGCTGCCTGAGATGGGTATCTTGAGACAGTGTAAGAATTGTCTCATGCTGCCTGAGATGGGTATCTTGAGACAGTGTAAGAATTGTCTCATGCTGCCTGAGATGGGTATCTTGAGACAGTGTAAGAATTGTCTCATGCTGCCTGAGATGGGTATCTTGAGACAGTGTAAGAATTGTCTCATGCTGCCTGAGATGGGTATCTTGAGACAGTGTAAGAATTGTCTCATGCTGCCTGAGATGGGTATCTTGAGACAGTGTAAGAATTGTCTCATGCTGCCTGAGATGGGTATCTTGAGACAGTGTAAGAATTGTCTCATGCTGCCTGAGATGGGTATCTTGAGACAGTGTAAGAATTGTCTCATGCTGCCTGAGATGGGTATCTTGAGACAGTGTAAGAATTGTCTCATGCTGCCTGAGATGGGTATCTTGAGACAGTGTAAGAATTGTCTCATGCTGCCTGAGATGGGTATCTTGAGACAGTGTAAGAATTGTCTCATGCTGCCTGAGATGGGTATCTTGAGACAGTGTAAGAATTGTCTCATGCTGCCTGAGATGGGTATCTTGAGACAGTGTAAGAATTGTCTCATGCTGCCTGAGATGGGTATCTTGAGACAGTGTAAGAATTGTCTCATGCTGCCTGAGATGGGTATCTTGAGACAGTGTAAGAATTGTCTCATGCTGCCTGAGATGGGTATCTTGAGACAGTGTAAGAATTGTCTCATGCTGCCTGAGATGGGTATCTTGAGACAGTGTAAGAATTGTCTCATGCTGCCTGAGATGGGTATCTTGAGACAGTGTAAGAATTGTCTCATGCTGCCTGAGATGGGTATCTTGAGACAGTGTAAGAATTGTCTCATGCTGCCTGAGATGGGTATCTTGAGACAGTGTAAGAATTGTCTCATGCTGCCTGAGATGGGTATCTTGAGACAGTGTAAGAATTGTCTCATGCTGCCTGAGATGGGTATCTTGAGACAGTGTAAGAATTGTCTCATGCTGCCTGAGATGGGTATCTTGAGACAGTGTAAGAATTGTCTCATGCTGCCTGAGATGGGTATCTTGAGACAGTGTAAGAATTGTCTCATGCTGCCTGAGATGGGTATCTTGAGACAGTGTAAGAATTGTCTCATGCTGCCTGAGATGGGTATCTTGAGACAGTGTAAGAATTGTCTCATGCTGCCTGAGATGGGTATCTTGAGACAGTGTAAGAATTGTCTCATGCTGCCTGAGATGGGTATCTTGAGACAGTGTAAGAATTGTCTCATGCTGCCTGAGATGGGTATCTTGAGACAGTGTAAGAATTGTCTCATGCTGCCTGAGATGGGTATCTTGAGACAGTGTAAGAATTGTCTCATGCTGCCTGAGATGGGTATCTTGAGACAGTGTAAGAATTGTCTCATGCTGCCTGAGATGGGTATCTTGAGACAGTGTAAGAATTGTCTCATGCTGCCTGAGATGGGTATCTTGAGACAGTGTAAGAATTGTCTCATGCTGCCTGAGATGGGTATCTTGAGACAGTGTAAGAATTGTCTCATGCTGCCTGAGATGGGTATCTTGAGACAGTGTAAGAATTGTCTCATGCTG
This sequence comes from Protopterus annectens, assembly GCF_019279795.1. Classification (NCBI taxonomy): domain Eukaryota; kingdom Metazoa; phylum Chordata; order Ceratodontiformes; family Protopteridae; genus Protopterus; species Protopterus annectens. Next base: position 1,248,265,907 of record NC_056741.1, on the reverse strand, counting down.
CCTGAGATGGGTATCTTGAGACAGTGTAAGAATTGTCTCATGCTGCCTGAGATGGGTATCTTGAGACAGTGTAAGAATTGTCTCATGCTGCCTGAGATGGGTATCTTGAGACAGTGTAAGAATTGTCTCATGCTGCCTGAGATGGGTATCTTGAGACAGTGTAAGAATTGTCTCATGCTGCCTGAGATGGGTATCTTGAGACAGTGTAAGAATTGTCTCATGCTGCCTGAGATGGGTATCTTGAGACAGTGTAAGAATTGTCTCATGCTGCCTGAGATGGGTATCTTGAGACAGTGTAAGAATTGTCTCATGCTGCCTGAGATGGGTATCTTGAGACAGTGTAAGAATTGTCTCATGCTGCCTGAGATGGGTATCTTGAGACAGTGTAAGAATTGTCTCATGCTGCCTGAGATGGGTATCTTGAGACAGTGTAAGAATTGTCTCATGCTGCCTGAGATGGGTATCTTGAGACAGTGTAAGAATTGTCTCATGCTGCCTGAGATGGGTATCTTGAGACAGTGTAAGAATTGTCTCATGCTGCCTGAGATGGGTATCTTGAGACAGTGTAAGAATTGTCTCATGCTGCCTGAGATGGGTATCTTGAGACAGTGTAAGAATTGTCTCATGCTGCCTGAGATGGGTATCTTGAGACAGTGTAAGAATTGTCTCATGCTGCCTGAGATGGGTATCTTGAGACAGTGTAAGAATTGTCTCATGCTGCCTGAGATGGGTATCTTGAGACAGTGTAAGAATTGTCTCATGCTGCCTGAGATGGGTATCTTGAGACAGTGTAAGAATTGTCTCATGCTGCCTGAGATGGGTATCTTGAGACAGTGTAAGAATTGTCTCATGCTGCCTGAGATGGGTATCTTGAGACAGTGTAAGAATTGTCTCATGCTGCCTGAGATGGGTATCTTGAGACAGTGTAAGAATTGTCTCATGCTGCCTGAGATGGGTATCTTGAGACAGTGTAAGAATTGTCTCATGCTGCCTGAGATGGGTATCTTGAGACAGTGTAAGAATTGTCTCATGCTGCCTGAGATGGGTATCTTGAGACAGTGTAAGAATTGTCTCATGCTGCCTGAGATGGGTATCTTGAGACAGTGTAAGAATTGTCTCATGCTGCCTGAGATGGGTATCTTGAGACAGTGTAAGAATTGTCTCATGCTGCCTGAGATGGGTATCTTGAGACAGTGTAAGAATTGTCTCATGCTGCCTGAGATGGGTATCTTGAGACAGTGTAAGAATTGTCTCATGCTGCCTGAGATGGGTATCTTGAGACAGTGTAAGAATTGTCTCATGCTGCCTGAGATGGGTATCTTGAGACAGTGTAAGAATTGTCTCATGCTGCCTGAGATGGGTATCTTGAGACAGTGTAAGAATTGTCTCATGCTGCCTGAGATGGGTATCTTGAGACAGTGTAAGAATTGTCTCATGCTGCCTGAGATGGGTATCTTGAGACAGTGTAAGAATTGTCTCATGCTGCCTGAGATGGGTATCTTGAGACAGTGTAAGAATTGTCTCATGCTGCCTGAGATGGGTATCTTGAGACAGTGTAAGAATTGTCTCATGCTGCCTGAGATGGGTATCTTGAGACAGTGTAAGAATTGTCTCATGCTGCCTGAGATGGGTATCTTGAGACAGTGTAAGAATTGTCTCATGCTGCCTGAGATGGGTATCTTGAGACAGTGTAAGAATTGTCTCATGCTGCCTGAGATGGGTATCTTGAGACAGTGTAAGAATTGTCTCATGCTGCCTGAGATGGGTATCTTGAGACAGTGTAAGAATTGTCTCATGCTGCCTGAGATGGGTATCTTGAGACAGTGTAAGAATTGTCTCATGCTGCCTGAGATGGGTATCTTGAGACAGTGTAAGAATTGTCTCATGCTGCCTGAGATGGGTATCTTGAGACAGTGTAAGAATTGTCTCATGCTGCCTGAGATGGGTATCTTGAGACAGTGTAAGAATTGTCTCATGCTGCCTGAGATGGGTATCTTGAGACAGTGTAAGAATTGTCTCATGCTGCCTGAGATGGGTATCTTGAGACAGTGTAAGAATTGTCTCATGCTGCCTGAGATGGGTATCTTGAGACAGTGTAAGAATTGTCTCATGCTGCCTGAGATGGGTATCTTGAGACAGTGTAAGAATTGTCTCATGCTGCCTGAGATGGGTATCTTGAGACAGTGTAAGAATTGTCTCATGCTGCCTGAGATGGGTATCTTGAGACAGTGTAAGAATTGTCTCATGCTGCCTGAGATGGGTATCTTGAGACAGTGTAAGAATTGTCTCATGCTGCCTGAGATGGGTATCTTGAGACAGTGTAAGAATTGTCTCATGCTGCCTGAGATGGGTATCTTGAGACAGTGTAAGAATTGTCTCATGCTGCCTGAGATGGGTATCTTGAGACAGTGTAAGAATTGTCTCATGCTGCCTGAGATGGGTATCTTGAGACAGTGTAAGAATTGTCTCATGCTGCCTGAGATGGGTATCTTGAGACAGTGTAAGAATTGTCTCATGCTGCCTGAGATGGGTATCTTGAGACAGTGTAAGAATTGTCTCATGCTGCCTGAGATGGGTATCTTGAGACAGTGTAAGAATTGTCTCATGCTGCCTGAGATGGGTATCTTGAGACAGTGTAAGAATTGTCTCATGCTGCCTGAGATGGGTATCTTGAGACAGTGTAAGAATTGTCTCATGCTGCCTGAGATGGGTATCTTGAGACAGTGTAAGAATTGTCTCATGCTGCCTGAGATGGGTATCTTGAGACAGTGTAAGAATTGTCTCATGCTGCCTGAGATGGGTATCTTGAGACAGTGTAAGAATTGTCTCATGCTGCCTGAGATGGGTATCTTGAGACAGTGTAAGAATTGTCTCATGCTGCCTGAGATGGGTATCTTGAGACAGTGTAAGAATTGTCTCATGCTGCCTGAGATGGGTATCTTGAGACAGTGTAAGAATTGTCTCATGCTGCCTGAGATGGGTATCTTGAGACAGTGTAAGAATTGTCTCATGCTGCCTGAGATGGGTATCTTGAGACAGTGTAAGAATTGTCTCATGCTGCCTGAGATGGGTATCTTGAGACAGTGTAAGAATTGTCTCATGCTGCCTGAGATGGGTATCTTGAGACAGTGTAAGAATTGTCTCATGCTGCCTGAGATGGGTATCTTGAGACAGTGTAAGAATTGTCTCATGCTGCCTGAGATGGGTATCTTGAGACAGTGTAAGAATTGTCTCATGCTGCCTGAGATGGGTATCTTGAGACAGTGTAAGAATTGTCTCATGCTGCCTGAGATGGGTATCTTGAGACAGTGTAAGAATTGTCTCATGCTGCCTGAGATGGGTATCTTGAGACAGTGTAAGAATTGTCTCATGCTGCCTGAGATGGGTATCTTGAGACAGTGTAAGAATTGTCTCATGCTGCCTGAGATGGGTATCTTGAGACAGTGTAAGAATTGTCTCATGCTGCCTGAGATGGGTATCTTGAGACAGTGTAAGAATTGTCTCATGCTGCCTGAGATGGGTATCTTGAGACAGTGTAAGAATTGTCTCATGCTGCCTGAGATGGGTATCTTGAGACAGTGTAAGAATTGTCTCATGCTGCCTGAGATGGGTATCTTGAGACAGTGTAAGAATTGTCTCATGCTGCCTGAGATGGGTATCTTGAGACAGTGTAAGAATTGTCTCATGCTGCCTGAGATGGGTATCTTGAGACAGTGTAAGAATTGTCTCATGCTGCCTGAGATGGGTATCTTGAGACAGTGTAAGAATTGTCTCATGCTGCCTGAGATGGGTATCTTGAGACAGTGTAAGAATTGTCTCATGCTGCCTGAGATGGGTATCTTGAGACAGTGTAAGAATTGTCTCATGCTGCCTGAGATGGGTATCTTGAGACAGTGTAAGAATTGTCTCATGCTGCCTGAGATGGGTATCTTGAGACAGTGTAAGAATTGTCTCATGCTGCCTGAGATGGGTATCTTGAGACAGTGTAAGAATTGTCTCATGCTGCCTGAGATGGGTATCTTGAGACAGTGTAAGAATTGTCTCATGCTGCCTGAGATGGGTATCTTGAGACAGTGTAAGAATTGTCTCATGCTGCCTGAGATGGGTATCTTGAGACAGTGTAAGAATTGTCTCATGCTGCCTGAGATGGGTATCTTGAGACAGTGTAAGAATTGTCTCATGCTGCCTGAGATGGGTATCTTGAGACAGTGTAAGAATTGTCTCATGCTGCCTGAGATGGGTATCTTGAGACAGTGTAAGAATTGTCTCATGCTGCCTGAGATGGGTATCTTGAGACAGTGTAAGAATTGTCTCATGCTGCCTGAGATGGGTATCTTGAGACAGTGTAAGAATTGTCTCATGCTGCCTGAGATGGGTATCTTGAGACAGTGTAAGAATTGTCTCATGCTGCCTGAGATGGGTATCTTGAGACAGTGTAAGAATTGTCTCATGCTGCCTGAGATGGGTATCTTGAGACAGTGTAAGAATTGTCTCATGCTGCCTGAGATGGGTATCTTGAGACAGTGTAAGAATTGTCTCATGCTGCCTGAGATGGGTATCTTGAGACAGTGTAAGAATTGTCTCATGCTGCCTGAGATGGGTATCTTGAGACAGTGTAAGAATTGTCTCATGCTGCCTGAGATGGGTATCTTGAGACAGTGTAAGAATTGTCTCATGCTGCCTGAGATGGGTATCTTGAGACAGTGTAAGAATTGTCTCATGCTGCCTGAGATGGGTATCTTGAGACAGTGTAAGAATTGTCTCATGCTGCCTGAGATGGGTATCTTGAGACAGTGTAAGAATTGTCTCATGCTGCCTGAGATGGGTATCTTGAGACAGTGTAAGAATTGTCTCATGCTGCCTGAGATGGGTATCTTGAGACAGTGTAAGAATTGTCTCATGCTGCCTGAGATGGGTATCTTGAGACAGTGTAAGAATTGTCTCATGCTGCCTGAGATGGGTATCTTGAGACAGTGTAAGAATTGTCTCATGCTGCCTGAGATGGGTATCTTGAGACAGTGTAAGAATTGTCTCATGCTGCCTGAGATGGGTATCTTGAGACAGTGTAAGAATTGTCTCATGCTGCCTGAGATGGGTATCTTGAGACAGTGTAAGAATTGTCTCATGCTGCCTGAGATGGGTATCTTGAGACAGTGTAAGAATTGTCTCATGCTGCCTGAGATGGGTATCTTGAGACAGTGTAAGAATTGTCTCATGCTGCCTGAGATGGGTATCTTGAGACAGTGTAAGAATTGTCTCATGCTGCCTGAGATGGGTATCTTGAGACAGTGTAAGAATTGTCTCATGCTGCCTGAGATGGGTATCTTGAGACAGTGTAAGAATTGTCTCATGCTGCCTGAGATGGGTATCTTGAGACAGTGTAAGAATTGTCTCATGCTGCCTGAGATGGGTATCTTGAGACAGTGTAAGAATTGTCTCATGCTGCCTGAGATGGGTATCTTGAGACAGTGTAAGAATTGTCTCATGCTGCCTGAGATGGGTATCTTGAGACAGTGTAAGAATTGTCTCATGCTGCCTGAGATGGGTATCTTGAGACAGTGTAAGAATTGTCTCATGCTGCCTGAGATGGGTATCTTGAGACAGTGTAAGAATTGTCTCATGCTGCCTGAGATGGGTATCTTGAGACAGTGTAAGAATTGTCTCATGCTGCCTGAGATGGGTATCTTGAGACAGTGTAAGAATTGTCTCATGCTGCCTGAGATGGGTATCTTGAGACAGTGTAAGAATTGTCTCATGCTGCCTGAGATGGGTATCTTGAGACAGTGTAAGAATTGTCTCATGCTGCCTGAGATGGGTATCTTGAGACAGTGTAAGAATTGTCTCATGCTGCCTGAGATGGGTATCTTGAGACAGTGTAAGAATTGTCTCATGCTGCCTGAGATGGGTATCTTGAGACAGTGTAAGAATTGTCTCATGCTGCCTGAGATGGGTATCTTGAGACAGTGTAAGAATTGTCTCATGCTGCCTGAGATGGGTATCTTGAGACAGTGTAAGAATTGTCTCATGCTGCCTGAGATGGGTATCTTGAGACAGTGTAAGAATTGTCTCATGCTGCCTGAGATGGGTATCTTGAGACAGTGTAAGAATTGTCTCATGCTGCCTGAGATGGGTATCTTGAGACAGTGTAAGAATTGTCTCATGCTGCCTGAGATGGGTATCTTGAGACAGTGTAAGAATTGTCTCATGCTGCCTGAGATGGGTATCTTGAGACAGTGTAAGAATTGTCTCATGCTGCCTGAGATGGGTATCTTGAGACAGTGTAAGAATTGTCTCATGCTGCCTGAGATGGGTATCTTGAGACAGTGTAAGAATTGTCTCATGCTGCCTGAGATGGGTATCTTGAGACAGTGTAAGAATTGTCTCATGCTGCCTGAGATGGGTATCTTGAGACAGTGTAAGAATTGTCTCATGCTGCCTGAGATGGGTATCTTGAGACAGTGTAAGAATTGTCTCATGCTGCCTGAGATGGGTATCTTGAGACAGTGTAAGAATTGTCTCATGCTGCCTGAGATGGGTATCTTGAGACAGTGTAAGAATTGTCTCATGCTGCCTGAGATGGGTATCTTGAGACAGTGTAAGAATTGTCTCATGCTGCCTGAGATGGGTATCTTGAGACAGTGTAAGAATTGTCTCATGCTGCCTGAGATGGGTATCTTGAGACAGTGTAAGAATTGTCTCATGCTGCCTGAGATGGGTATCTTGAGACAGTGTAAGAATTGTCTCATGCTGCCTGAGATGGGTATCTTGAGACAGTGTAAGAATTGTCTCATGCTGCCTGAGATGGGTATCTTGAGACAGTGTAAGAATTGTCTCATGCTGCCTGAGATGGGTATCTTGAGACAGTGTAAGAATTGTCTCATGCTGCCTGAGATGGGTATCTTGAGACAGTGTAAGAATTGTCTCATGCTGCCTGAGATGGGTATCTTGAGACAGTGTAAGAATTGTCTCATGCTGCCTGAGATGGGTATCTTGAGACAGTGTAAGAATTGTCTCATGCTGCCTGAGATGGGTATCTTGAGACAGTGTAAGAATTGTCTCATGCTGCCTGAGATGGGTATCTTGAGACAGTGTAAGAATTGTCTCATGCTGCCTGAGATGGGTATCTTGAGACAGTGTAAGAATTGTCTCATGCTGCCTGAGATGGGTATCTTGAGACAGTGTAAGAATTGTCTCATGCTGCCTGAGATGGGTATCTTGAGACAGTGTAAGAATTGTCTCATGCTGCCTGAGATGGGTATCTTGAGACAGTGTAAGAATTGTCTCATGCTGCCTGAGATGGGTATCTTGAGACAGTGTAAGAATTGTCTCATGCTGCCTGAGATGGGTATCTTGAGACAGTGTAAGAATTGTCTCATGCTGCCTGAGATGGGTATCTTGAGACAGTGTAAGAATTGTCTCATGCTGCCTGAGATGGGTATCTTGAGACAGTGTAAGAATTGTCTCATGCTGCCTGAGATGGGTATCTTGAGACAGTGTAAGAATTGTCTCATGCTGCCTGAGATGGGTATCTTGAGACAGTGTAAGAATTGTCTCATGCTGCCTGAGATGGGTATCTTGAGACAGTGTAAGAATTGTCTCATGCTGCCTGAGATGGGTATCTTGAGACAGTGTAAGAATTGTCTCATGCTGCCTGAGATGGGTATCTTGAGACAGTGTAAGAATTGTCTCATGCTGCCTGAGATGGGTATCTTGAGACAGTGTAAGAATTGTCTCATGCTGCCTGAGATGGGTATCTTGAGACAGTGTAAGAATTGTCTCATGCTGCCTGAGATGGGTATCTTGAGACAGTGTAAGAATTGTCTCATGCTGCCTGAGATGGGTATCTTGAGACAGTGTAAGAATTGTCTCATGCTGCCTGAGATGGGTATCTTGAGACAGTGTAAGAATTGTCTCATGCTGCCTGAGATGGGTATCTTGAGACAGTGTAAGAATTGTCTCATGCTGCCTGAGATGGGTATCTTGAGACAGTGTAAGAATTGTCTCATGCTGCCTGAGATGGGTATCTTGAGACAGTGTAAGAATTGTCTCATGCTGCCTGAGATGGGTATCTTGAGACAGTGTAAGAATTGTCTCATGCTGCCTGAGATGGGTATCTTGAGACAGTGTAAGAATTGTCTCATGCTGCCTGAGATGGGTATCTTGAGACAGTGTAAGAATTGTCTCATGCTGCCTGAGATGGGTATCTTGAGACAGTGTAAGAATTGTCTCATGCTGCCTGAGATGGGTATCTTGAGACAGTGTAAGAATTGTCTCATGCTGCCTGAGATGGGTATCTTGAGACAGTGTAAGAATTGTCTCATGCTGCCTGAGATGGGTATCTTGAGACAGTGTAAGAATTGTCTCATGCTGCCTGAGATGGGTATCTTGAGACAGTGTAAGAATTGTCTCATGCTGCCTGAGATGGGTATCTTGAGACAGTGTAAGAATTGTCTCATGCTGCCTGAGATGGGTATCTTGAGACAGTGTAAGAATTGTCTCATGCTGCCTGAGATGGGTATCTTGAGACAGTGTAAGAATTGTCTCATGCTGCCTGAGATGGGTATCTTGAGACAGTGTAAGAATTGTCTCATGCTGCCTGAGATGGGTATCTTGAGACAGTGTAAGAATTGTCTCATGCTGCCTGAGATGGGTATCTTGAGACAGTGTAAGAATTGTCTCATGCTGCCTGAGATGGGTATCTTGAGACAGTGTAAGAATTGTCTCATGCTGCCTGAGATGGGTATCTTGAGACAGTGTAAGAATTGTCTCATGCTGCCTGAGATGGGTATCTTGAGACAGTGTAAGAATTGTCTCATGCTGCCTGAGATGGGTATCTTGAGACAGTGTAAGAATTGTCTCATGCTGCCTGAGATGGGTATCTTGAGACAGTGTAAGAATTGTCTCATGCTGCCTGAGATGGGTATCTTGAGACAGTGTAAGAATTGTCTCATGCTGCCTGAGATGGGTATCTTGAGACAGTGTAAGAATTGTCTCATGCTGCCTGAGATGGGTATCTTGAGACAGTGTAAGAATTGTCTCATGCTGCCTGAGATGGGTATCTTGAGACAGTGTAAGAATTGTCTCATGCTGCCTGAGATGGGTATCTTGAGACAGTGTAAGAATTGTCTCATGCTGCCTGAGATGGGTATCTTGAGACAGTGTAAGAATTGTCTCATGCTGCCTGAGATGGGTATCTTGAGACAGTGTAAGAATTGTCTCATGCTGCCTGAGATGGGTATCTTGAGACAGTGTAAGAATTGTCTCATGCTGCCTGAGATGGGTATCTTGAGACAGTGTAAGAATTGTCTCATGCTGCCTGAGATGGGTATCTTGAGACAGTGTAAGAATTGTCTCATGCTGCCTGAGATGGGTATCTTGAGACAGTGTAAGAATTGTCTCATGCTGCCTGAGATGGGTATCTTGAGACAGTGTAAGAATTGTCTCATGCTGCCTGAGATGGGTATCTTGAGACAGTGTAAGAATTGTCTCATGCTGCCTGAGATGGGTATCTTGAGACAGTGTAAGAATTGTCTCATGCTGCCTGAGATGGGTATCTTGAGACAGTGTAAGAATTGTCTCATGCTGCCTGAGATGGGTATCTTGAGACAGTGTAAGAATTGTCTCATGCTGCCTGAGATGGGTATCTTGAGACAGTGTAAGAATTGTCTCATGCTGCCTGAGATGGGTATCTTGAGACAGTGTAAGAATTGTCTCATGCTGCCTGAGATGGGTATCTTGAGACAGTGTAAGAATTGTCTCATGCTGCCTGAGATGGGTATCTTGAGACAGTGTAAGAATTGTCTCATGCTGCCTGAGATGGGTATCTTGAGACAGTGTAAGAATTGTCTCATGCTGCCTGAGATGGGTATCTTGAGACAGTGTAAGAATTGTCTCATGCTGCCTGAGATGGGTATCTTGAGACAGTGTAAGAATTGTCTCATGCTGCCTGAGATGGGTATCTTGAGACAGTGTAAGAATTGTCTCATGCTGCCTGAGATGGGTATCTTGAGACAGTGTAAGAATTGTCTCATGCTGCCTGAGATGGGTATCTTGAGACAGTGTAAGAATTGTCTCATGCTGCCTGAGATGGGTATCTTGAGACAGTGTAAGAATTGTCTCATGCTGCCTGAGATGGGTATCTTGAGACAGTGTAAGAATTGTCTCATGCTGCCTGAGATGGGTATCTTGAGACAGTGTAAGAATTGTCTCATGCTGCCTGAGATGGGTATCTTGAGACAGTGTAAGAATTGTCTCATGCTGCCTGAGATGGGTATCTTGAGACAGTGTAAGAATTGTCTCATGCTGCCTGAGATGGGTATCTTGAGACAGTGTAAGAATTGTCTCATGCTGCCTGAGATGGGTATCTTGAGACAGTGTAAGAATTGTCTCATGCTGCCTGAGATGGGTATCTTGAGACAGTGTAAGAATTGTCTCATGCTGCCTGAGATGGGTATCTTGAGACAGTGTAAGAATTGTCTCATGCTGCCTGAGATGGGTATCTTGAGACAGTGTAAGAATTGTCTCATGCTGCCTGAGATGGGTATCTTGAGACAGTGTAAGAATTGTCTCATGCTGCCTGAGATGGGTATCTTGAGACAGTGTAAGAATTGTCTCATGCTGCCTGAGATGGGTATCTTGAGACAGTGTAAGAATTGTCTCATGCTGCCTGAGATGGGTATCTTGAGACAGTGTAAGAATTGTCTCATGCTGCCTGAGATGGGTATCTTGAGACAGTGTAAGAATTGTCTCATGCTGCCTGAGATGGGTATCTTGAGACAGTGTAAGAATTGTCTCATGCTGCCTGAGATGGGTATCTTGAGACAGTGTAAGAATTGTCTCATGCTGCCTGAGATGGGTATCTTGAGACAGTGTAAGAATTGTCTCATGCTGCCTGAGATGGGTATCTTGAGACAGTGTAAGAATTGTCTCATGCTGCCTGAGATGGGTATCTTGAGACAGTGTAAGAATTGTCTCATGCTGCCTGAGATGGGTATCTTGAGACAGTGTAAGAATTGTCTCATGCTGCCTGAGATGGGTATCTTGAGACAGTGTAAGAATTGTCTCATGCTGCCTGAGATGGGTATCTTGAGACAGTGTAAGAATTGTCTCATGCTGCCTGAGATGGGTATCTTGAGACAGTGTAAGAATTGTCTCATGCTGCCTGAGATGGGTATCTTGAGACAGTGTAAGAATTGTCTCATGCTGCCTGAGATGGGTATCTTGAGACAGTGTAAGAATTGTCTCATGCTGCCTGAGATGGGTATCTTGAGACAGTGTAAGAATTGTCTCATGCTGCCTGAGATGGGTATCTTGAGACAGTGTAAGAATTGTCTCATGCTGCCTGAGATGGGTATCTTGAGACAGTGTAAGAATTGTCTCATGCTGCCTGAGATGGGTATCTTGAGACAGTGTAAGAATTGTCTCATGCTGCCTGAGATGGGTATCTTGAGACAGTGTAAGAATTGTCTCATGCTGCCTGAGATGGGTATCTTGAGACAGTGTAAGAATTGTCTCATGCTGCCTGAGATGGGTATCTTGAGACAGTGTAAGAATTGTCTCATGCTGCCTGAGATGGGTATCTTGAGACAGTGTAAGAATTGTCTCATGCTGCCTGAGATGGGTATCTTGAGACAGTGTAAGAATTGTCTCATGCTGCCTGAGATGGGTATCTTGAGACAGTGTAAGAATTGTCTCATGCTGCCTGAGATGGGTATCTTGAGACAGTGTAAGAATTGTCTCATGCTGCCTGAGATGGGTATCTTGAGACAGTGTAAGAATTGTCTCATGCTGCCTGAGATGGGTATCTTGAGACAGTGTAAGAATTGTCTCATGCTGCCTGAGATGGGTATCTTGAGACAGTGTAAGAATTGTCTCATGCTGCCTGAGATGGGTATCTTGAGACAGTGTAAGAATTGTCTCATGCTGCCTGAGATGGGTATCTTGAGACAGTGTAAGAATTGTCTCATGCTGCCTGAGATGGGTATCTTGAGACAGTGTAAGAATTGTCTCATGCTGCCTGAGATGGGTATCTTGAGACAGTGTAAGAATTGTCTCATGCTGCCTGAGATGGGTATCTTGAGACAGTGTAAGAATTGTCTCATGCTGCCTGAGATGGGTATCTTGAGACAGTGTAAGAATTGTCTCATGCTGCCTGAGATGGGTATCTTGAGACAGTGTAAGAATTGTCTCATGCTGCCTGAGATGGGTATCTTGAGACAGTGTAAGAATTGTCTCATGCTGCCTGAGATGGGTATCTTGAGACAGTGTAAGAATTGTCTCATGCTGCCTGAGATGGGTATCTTGAGACAGTGTAAGAATTGTCTCATGCTGCCTGAGATGGGTATCTTGAGACAGTGTAAGAATTGTCTCATGCTGCCTGAGATGGGTATCTTGAGACAGTGTAAGAATTGTCTCATGCTGCCTGAGATGGGTATCTTGAGACAGTGTAAGAATTGTCTCATGCTGCCTGAGATGGGTATCTTGAGACAGTGTAAGAATTGTCTCATGCTGCCTGAGATGGGTATCTTGAGACAGTGTAAGAATTGTCTCATGCTGCCTGAGATGGGTATCTTGAGACAGTGTAAGAATTGTCTCATGCTGCCTGAGATGGGTATCTTGAGACAGTGTAAGAATTGTCTCATGCTGCCTGAGATGGGTATCTTGAGACAGTGTAAGAATTGTCTCATGCTGCCTGAGATGGGTATCTTGAGACAGTGTAAGAATTGTCTCATGCTGCCTGAGATGGGTATCTTGAGACAGTGTAAGAATTGTCTCATGCTGCCTGAGATGGGTATCTTGAGACAGTGTAAGAATTGTCTCATGCTGCCTGAGATGGGTATCTTGAGACAGTGTAAGAATTGTCTCATGCTGCCTGAGATGGGTATCTTGAGACAGTGTAAGAATTGTCTCATGCTGCCTGAGATGGGTATCTTGAGACAGTGTAAGAATTGTCTCATGCTGCCTGAGATGGGTATCTTGAGACAGTGTAAGAATTGTCTCATGCTGCCTGAGATGGGTATCTTGAGACAGTGTAAGAATTGTCTCATGCTGCCTGAGATGGGTATCTTGAGACAGTGTAAGAATTGTCTCATGCTGCCTGAGATGGGTATCTTGAGACAGTGTAAGAATTGTCTCATGCTGCCTGAGATGGGTATCTTGAGACAGTGTAAGAATTGTCTCATGCTGCCTGAGATGGGTATCTTGAGACAGTGTAAGAATTGTCTCATGCTGCCTGAGATGGGTATCTTGAGACAGTGTAAGAATTGTCTCATGCTGCCTGAGATGGGTATCTTGAGACAGTGTAAGAATTGTCTCATGCTGCCTGAGATGGGTATCTTGAGACAGTGTAAGAATTGTCTCATGCTGCCTGAGATGGGTATCTTGAGACAGTGTAAGAATTGTCTCATGCTGCCTGAGATGGGTATCTTGAGACAGTGTAAGAATTGTCTCATGCTGCCTGAGATGGGTATCTTGAGACAGTGTAAGAATTGTCTCATGCTGCCTGAGATGGGTATCTTGAGACAGTGTAAGAATTGTCTCATGCTGCCTGAGATGGGTATCTTGAGACAGTGTAAGAATTGTCTCATGCTGCCTGAGATGGGTATCTTGAGACAGTGTAAGAATTGTCTCATGCTGCCTGAGATGGGTATCTTGAGACAGTGTAAGAATTGTCTCATGCTGCCTGAGATGGGTATCTTGAGACAGTGTAAGAATTGTCTCATGCTGCCTGAGATGGGTATCTTGAGACAGTGTAAGAATTGTCTCATGCTGCCTGAGATGGGTATCTTGAGACAGTGTAAGAATTGTCTCATACTGCCT